>NC_069503.1:1139554359-1139596859 GCF_027579735.1 Bombina bombina | reverse complement strand
TCTAGTTGTGATTGTAAAGAAAAGTGAAATAAGGAAGTCACATGATTATCACTGCAAATACAGCTGCCGTATCCTTCCGATGAGAGCCCACCTGAGTATGCTCTTACAGGAAGGAGCTCTTACAGGGAACAACAGTAGGAATAATTCACTTTGAGAACTTTATTTTTGACTTCCATATCCCTTCAATATATAGATTCTTTTAGAATCCGATACTTTTACAGATTTCACTTAACCCTTTGAGTGCTAAGCACTTTCCCCCCTGGGTGCTAAGATTTTTTTAAGGTTTTTTTTTTTGTTTTGTTTTTTGAACAAACATTTTTGAACTTTTTTTTTTCCAGACCCCCAAGACTTACAATTGGGAAGGTTAGGCGATTACCATTCCAATGGTGAGTCTTGGGGGTCTGTAGCTGCTTATATGCCTGAGATACAGACAGCCCCCTGCTCCTATACTTAACATTGTTAAGTATAAATAAAGTTGCGGGGTGACATCATCACGTTATTGCGCGTGACATCAACGCGCAAAACGGGAAGCTCCGGCGATGCCTGTCACTCTACAGGCACGGTTGCCGGGGTAGGAGCGGGTGGGAGCCCCCAGATCTCCCTCAAGGTGGGAGAGTGCTAGTGACGGCTCTGAGCCGTCATTAGCACCAGAGTGGGAAACTCTGATGGCTCAGAGCCGTCATTAGCACTCGAAGGGTTAAAGGGATACTAAACCCATTTTTTTCTTTCATGATTCAGATAGAGCAGGAGAAACTTTCTAACTTACTCCTATTATCAATATTTCTTCGTTCTCTTGGTATCTTTATTTGAAAAAGCCTGAATGTAAAGCTTAGGAGCTGGCCCATTTTAGGTTCAGAACCCTGGATGGTGCTTGCTTATTGGTGGGTGCATTTATCCACCGATAAGCAAGTGCAACCCAGGTGCTGAACCAAAAATGGGCCGGTTCCCATGTTTTGAATTCCTGCTTTTCAAAGATAGCAAGAGAACAAAGAAAAATTGATACTAGGCGTAAATTAGAAAATTGTTGCTCTATCTGAATCATGAAAGAAAAACAATTGGGTTTAGTGTCCCTTTAATAAACACATTTATGGATGGGACATTTCAATACATTCTCATGCAAACAATGATCAGCTCAGAGTCGTGGCGGCATTTGAGGAAGCAAACTTAGGTTTAAGCGAGCAAAACTGCACTTTCTGATGTGAAAATGAGATTTATACCATTAAGTATTTATTTCTGTAGCTCAATGTATTCTCAGTACAAATAACTGTACTTTGTCTGAGAGAAGGCTTGCTAGATTATCAGAAGCTACAAATATATTTATAAATCATTTAACTATACTGCCAGTCAGGGACAGAAACACACAGCTGCAACCAAAAAAGTGATTTACAAAAGAATAGAAATCAGCATAACAAAGTGAAGTGCATCAATCCTGTGTCTGTTGTAAGGTTGTAATGAATGACTACAGCTTCACAAATGAACAAATCTTACGTTTATTTCCTAGACATACAAGGACGTACATAGTTTGTCTTGTAGCTGAAATAAAAAGATGCAGGTTACAGGTAAGTATGTTGTGCGAGAAATTGTTATCTTTCATGTTTAACTTTTTTATACAACTATCTCAAGATTGCTGTCTAGGAAATATGAGCTTTTGTCAATAATGTGATAGTTAAAGGGACATAATACTCATATGCTAAATCACTTGAAACTGGTGCAGTATAACTGTAAAAAGCTGACAGGAAAATATCACCTGAGCATCTCTATGTAAAAAAGGAAGATATTTTACCTCACAATCTCCTCAGCTCAGCAGAGTAAGTTCTGTGTAAAAAGTTATACTCAGCTGCTCCCAGCTGCAGGTAAACAAATTTAAAAAAATGAAGAAATGAACAGCAGCCAATCAGCATCAGCAGTGCTGAGGTCATGAACTCTTACTGTGATCTCATGAGATTTCACTTAACTCTCATGAGATTTCATAGTAAGCTTCCTTTACCTGATTGGTGAAATAATATGAGAGTGCACGATGCTAGTCCCTTCAGATGTCCCAGGACAAACACACTAAAATGCTGCTTAGAAATCCTTTACAATGGGAGGTGGCTACTGAGGAACTTTTGAGGTAAAATATCTTTCTTTTTTACATAAAGATGTTCAGGTGATATTTTCTAATCAGCTTTTTACAGCTATGCTGCATCACTTTCAAGTGTTTAAACATTTGGGTATTATGGCCCTTTAAGTACTTTTTATCCATTAATGCGGCTTCGTGTTATGGGCACACTGCTATATGACTATCAGACTTTTAATTGTAATATATAAATACTCTGCTTTATTGAGAGCTCACAAGGTCACCTGCCAGGAAGCAGTGAGATAATTCAGAGCATCACACTTACAAATCAACCCCTTCATAAGCAGAACAGTTGGGTAGACACTACCAAATCAAGTGCCACAAATGTCATTTAGTACAGATTTGTTGCCTTGATGGTCTTCTCAGCTGTCTCTCATTGTGCAGTATTCACTATGCAAGTGCTTAAGCTGGCAAAACTGAGATAAAACGAAGAGCTTGTTTACCTCAGGTGAGGAGGAGCTGTATCAGCTCATTGGTGAGGGTGTAACGTTTGTTGTTCCAATGAAAATGAGTCGGAGGGTCACCAGTAGTATTATTAGAGCTATATTCAAAGAATGGACTAAGCTCAAAAGCAAGAGATGACTTCACAAGTCCTACACTGCCACATTTATCAGGGGCTGGGTGGTACACCCGTCCGTTCTCTGGCAGCATCAAAAGTTTCTCTGGCTCAAATCTCACAGCAAGTTTATCTCCTCCCCCACAATAGGAGAGGTGCTGGATTTCAATGCTTGGGTCAGACAGGAGATGAGTGAACACAATGGGACGGTCATCACATCGAATAAAATTCCTCTCCCTACCACAGGGTGATATGTACGGGAAGTCCTCATATCGGCCAGTTTGGTTTTTTCTCACTTGCTTGAAGAAAAATACAAGGAACTGCTTATCTGTAAGAAGACATTAATAATTGTAAGCTAATAAACAGGCTGTGCACATAAATAGTTGAAAACAGATAAGATATAATCATGTTTTTTTTGTTGCTTTTGCCAGTACCATTGCAGGTTGAAGAACATCTCTGGTATTGCACATGCAATTAAAACATATAAATAAAGGCAACACACTCTGAATACTCTAAACCATTAGAATTATGTGAAGCCGGGAGTGGAGGTATACTGCCTTAAATGGAAATTTGAGTCAATAGTTTTTTTTAATAGGTGTTGCATATACAATTGCATATTCAGAATATTTAAAATAAACACTTAATAAGAATTGTCTGGGAACAAGCATTCATCTATTTACTGTAAAAAAACAAAAATGTATGCTTACCTGATAAATTAATTTCTTTCATGGTGGTGAGTGTCCACCATCCATTACGCATGGGATTCAATTCCTGGCCACTAGGAGGAGGCAAAGATTCCCCAAACTTTCATGAGCACTTCATCCCTCCCACCTCACTGGTATGCCAATTGTATGTATAGCCAAGCAAGCAGAAGAAGAGAATAAAAAGGTGTGAAAAGACAAAAGCAGAAAAATAGAGGTGCAATTGTGAAACTGCCTACAGAATGCAATTGTTTAATATTTATTGGTCTTGTGGACCCTGAAAGAAATGAATTTATCGGGTAAGCATAAATTGTTTTCTTTCATAAGTTGGTGAGAGTTCACAATCCATTACGCATGGGAACTGCCTGGAGAACTCTCCTACAAAAGGCTGACTAGGATGAAGCAAAAATGTCAAAACAGTAGAATTTAGTAAATGTATTTAAGGATGACAATGTTGCTACCTCGCAATTTTTTTTAACTAAAGCCTCATTTCTGAAAGCACAGGAAGTAGAAACAGGTCTGGTAGAGTGGGCCGTAATGCGTTTTGGAGAAATAGGCCTTGTAAAACAAATTTCAGCCAAGAAGCTAATGACTGATAAAGGACTGCCTAAAATGTTTGGTAGCTTGTAGATACAATTGTAAAGCTCTTACTGCATCCAAATTATGAAGTCTTTCTTTTGAATTTTGAGGATTAGGACAAAGAGAAGGAACAACAATCTCCTGACTGATATCAGAAGAGCCTACCTTTGCTTTAAGAACAAATTTGGATTACTTACTAACTT
Source organism: Bombina bombina (assembly GCF_027579735.1). Classification (NCBI taxonomy): domain Eukaryota; kingdom Metazoa; phylum Chordata; class Amphibia; order Anura; family Bombinatoridae; genus Bombina; species Bombina bombina. Next base: position 1,139,592,704 of record NC_069503.1, on the reverse strand, counting down.
TATCTTGGTGGGGAAAAAAAGAGAATAACAATAAAGAGCTGATAACTCAGACAATCTTCTAGCTGATGAAATTGCCAGAAGGAATAAAACCTTCCAAGAAAGATACTTTATGTCCAAATAATGCATTGGTTGGAAGGGAGAAACTAAAAAACATATGGTGATATGGTGAGTCCACGGAATCATCAATTAATAGTGGGGGATATCACTCCTGGCCAGCAGGAGGAGGCAAAGAGCACTACAGCAAAGCTGCTATATATGTCACTTCCATTACCCATAATCCTCAGTCAAATAGGCCTAAGGAAAAATGGAAAAAGAAGATAACACAAAACTGTAGAGGTGCCTGAGGTTTTAGAAAAAGTAACTGTCTTAAATAAAGGGTGGGGCCGTGGACTCACCATATCCGGAAATAAATTTATCAGGTAAGCATAAATTATGTTTTCTTTCCTAATATATGGTGAGTCCACAGAATCATCAATTACTAGTGGGAATCAATACCTAAGCTAGAGGACACAAATGATAAGGGAGGGAAACAACAGGTAGACCTAAACAGAAGGCACCACCACTTGAAGAACCCTTCTCCCAAAAGAAGCCTCAGCTGAGGCAAAAGTATCAAATTTATAAAACTTTGAAAAAGTATGCAAAGAGGGCCAAGTTGCAGCCTTGCAAATCTGTTCCACAGAAGTTTCATTTTTAAATGCCCAGGAAGAAGAAACAGCCCTCATGGATTGACCAGTGATTCTCTCAGGAAGTTGCTGTCCAGCAGTCTCATAGGTCAAACGAATAATACTCCTTAGCCAAAGAGAAGTAGCCGTAGCTTTCTGACACTTGCGCTTCCCGGAAAAACAAACAAACAAAGCAAAAGATTGACAAAAGTCCTTATTCGCCTGAAGATAGAACTTCAATGCACGCACAACATCTAGGTTGTGCAACAAACGCTCCTTAAGTGAAGAAGGATTAGGACACAAAGAAGGAACCACAATCTCCTGATTAATATTCTTGTTTGAAACAACCTTAGGTAGGAAACCTAATTTAGTACGTAGAACCACCTTATCAGAATGAAAAATAAGATAAGGAGAATCAAACTGCAGAGCCGAGAGTTCCAAAACTCTCCAAGCAGAAGAAATAGCAACAAGAAACAAAACCTTCCAAGATAACATCTTGATATCTAAGGAATGCATAGGTTCAAACGGAGCCCGCTGTAAAACACTAAGAACAAGGTTAAGACTCCAGGGAGGAGTTACAGGCTTAAACACAGGCCTAATCCTAACCAAGGCCTGACAAAAAGATTGCACGTCTGGCACATCCGCCAAACGCTTATGCAACAAAATAGACAATGCAGAAATCTGACCTTTCAGACTACTAGCTGACAAACCCTTCTCCAGACCCTCCAGGAGAAAAAAAGACAAAATCCTAGGTATCCTGACTCTACTCCAAGAGCAGCCTCTGGATTCACACCAATACAGATATTTACGTCATATCTTATAGTAAATCTTTCTTGTCACAGGCTTACGAGCCTGAATCATGTTCTCAATGACCGACTCTGAAAACCCACGCTTAGACAGAATCAAGCGTTCAATCTCCAAGCAGTCAGCTTCAGAGAGAAGAGATTTGGATGAAGAAAAGGACCCTGAAGTAGAAGGTCCTTCCTCAGAGGGAGTCTCTACAGAGGAAGAGACGACATTTCCACTAGATCTGCATACCAGATCCTGCAAGGCCACGCCAGGGCTATGAGAATCACAGACACCCTCTCCTGCTTGATCCGAGCAAGGACTCTTGGAAGGGGAGCGGACAGAGGAAATATGTATGCTAGACTGAAATTCCAAGGGACCGCCAGAGCATCTATCAATAAAGCCTGTGGATCCCTTGACCTCGAGCCATACATCAGAAGCTTGGCATTCTGCCAAGAAGCCATGAGATCCAGTTCTGGCTGCCCCCAATTGAGGATTAAACTCCAACTCCCCCGGATGAAAGGTCTGTTGGCTCAGAAAATCTGCCTCCCAATTGTCCACTCCTGGGATGTGGATCAAAGAAAGACAACAGTTGTGAGACTCCGCCCACTGGATTATCCGGGCCACCTCTGTCATGGCCAAGGAACTCTGAGTTCCCCCCTGGTGTATTCTTTCTATCTTGAGGAAGAAACGTTCCCTTTCCTCCTGTGATATCTGAAACAATTTCAGCCAAACCAGGCCTAAACAAGGTCTTACCCTTGTAGGGAATAGCTAATAACTTAGACTTAGAAGAAACATCTGCAGAACAGGATTTAAACCAAAGGGCTCTGCGAACTAGAACCGCAAAGCCAGACATTTTTCCTCCCAGTTTCATGACCTGTAAGGAAGCATCCGTAATAAAGGAATTGGCTAATTTAAGAGCCTTAATCCTGTCCTGGATCTCCTCAAGAGGAGTATCTGTCTGAATAAAATCAGACAAAGCATCAAACCAGTAAGCTGAAGTAGCAATACACACCACAGGCTGCCATTGAAGACCTTGGTGAACATACATTTTCTTTAATAATGCCTCCAATTTCTTATCTATTGGATCCTTAAAAAAACATCTATCCTCTATGGGAATAGTGGTCCTCTTAGCCAAAGTGGAAATAGCTCCTTCTACCTTAGGAACCGTTTGCCACAACTCCTTAATAGAGTTAGCTATAGGAAACATTTTCTTAAAAATATGAGATAGAGAAAAAGGAATACCAGGTCTCTCCCACTCCCGTGCAATAATCTCAGAAGCACGGTCTGGAAAAGGAAATACCTCCACCAAAGAGGGAACATCAAAATACTTGTTCAGCTTACTAAACTTCTTAGGGTTAATAACGATAGAAGTATCAGAGTCATCCAAGGTAGCCCAAACCTCCTTAAGTAACAAGCAGAGGTGTTCCAGCTTGAATCTGAAGGACACAACTTCAGCATCAGTAGAAGGAATTATACTGCTTGAATCCGAAATTTCACCCTCAGATGCACCCGAAGAATCTTCACCTCAGACTTCTGAGAGGAAATAATTTGTTAGCCACCTCAGGATCAGAAACCTTACTTACTGTTTCTTTAAATTTCCTTTTGCTTTTTCCCTGCAGCATGGGAAAAGCAGACAGCGCCTCAGATACCACAGAAGATACCTGAGCAGCAATATCTTGGAGCATGAGAGGAAACGGAGAGCACTGCATGTACAGATGAATAGGATTGGGACGCTAGAGGAGAAAGCTGCTGCACATCTGAAACAGGAGGCTCCTGAACAGCATCCACCTTAGCTAATGATAGCTCAGATTTCAAAAAGTCTATTTCTATAAGCTAAAGTTCTTTCACTACATGAAGAACAAAAAAGGTACTGGGGGTTCCACCTGGGCATCAAAACGTAAGCTACAGGTAACATCCTGCACAGCCTCCTGATCCATAGAACAATATATATATATATATATATATATTTATTTATTTTTATTTTTTTACTTTTTTCCCCCATCTTTTAACAAAAGGATATAGTACAGAACCAAAAAACGTTCTTAAATAAATGTTCCCTTTAAATTTACCAAATCAGGAAAACCTACCACAGGCAACACTCTACACCTCAGCAGAATTACTGAGTGCCCTACCTGTCCTGCAACCTGCAGCAAACTGAGGAAAAAAACGATCCTGTTTACAATACAGAGAAGCAAAAACAGCAAAAAGCCTTCTAAACAGCAGAGCCATCTGAAATATGTGCACCTCACTCTTACAGGAAGTGAAGAAAAACGCCCAAAAAACTGACATCACAGAATCAGAACCTCCCTAAAAGGGGGGTCCTACAGCTGACAAAATAGCCATTTTTTTTTAACAACTTTCTTGAAAACAGGCTTTTAAACAAACAATAAAACCCCCCAGAAACGTACATAATCCGTTACTAAAAACGGATCCTCACTGAGCCATCAATAAAGTAAATAACACCTCACACTAACAGTGCCTGAAAAAACTGCCATAAAAACCTGCACCCTGAGAGGAATAATAAAAAATGTCCCCCTGCAACATTTCAGCAAAATAAGTGCCACATTTTCCCTGTTACATAGAAAAATAAATCTGGCACTTTCCTTAATATTTATCTGTCTGGCAGTAGGACAGCTCACCTGGTTTGAGAGGATGCCATCCCTCACATGGACCTGTGGAAATACAAAAAGACTGAGTAAACTTACTCAGGCTATCTAAATAGGGCAGCAAAAATGTTTTGGGAAAACACAGTGAGGACTGTACCCCACAAGTTCCCAATTGCTTAAAAGCCACCACTGTCCTACTGAAGACACTGACATGGGCTAAGGCTAGAAAAAGATCAGAGCATAGATCAGACACCAAAACTTCACCTCCTCCTTGCACCGCAATCAAAGAGAATGACTGGGGATTATGGGTAAGGGAAGTTACATATATAGCAGCTTTGCTGTAGTGCTCTTTGCCTCCTCCTGCTGGCCAGGAGTGATATTCCCCACTAGTAATTGATGATTCTGTGGACTCACAATATCTTAAGAAAGAAAACAAATTTAGATTCCAAGGAGGAGAAATAGGTTTACTTTGTGGGCGGACCTAAATAAAATTTTGAAAGTCAGGTAATTTTGCAAATTTCTTGTGAAATAGAAAAGACAAAGTAGTAACCTTTATCTAAACCCTCTTGTAAAAATTTAAGAATCTTATGGAATCTAAAAGAATGTCAACTGAAACCATGCTTCACACACCAAACAGAAAATCCTTCCAAATCTTGTAATACATCTTTCTAGTAACTGTCTTTCTAGCCTGAATTAAGGTTTCTACAACCTTATCTGTGAAACCTCTCATTCTCCAAGCCTTCACGTTGAAAGATCCTGATAAAAGGGGCCTTGAGAAAAAAAGATCATGTGTTTAAGGAAGAGGCCAAGGAGGATAGCCGGATAACAAATTATGCTAACCTGATAATTTAATTTCCATCAAGGGGAGGAGAGTCCACGGCTTCATTCATTACTGTTGGGAATTAAGAACCTGGCGACCAGGAGGAGGCAAAGACACCCCAGCCAAAGGATTGAATACCTCCCCCACTTCCCTCATCCCCCAGTCATTCTGCAGAGGGAACAAGGAACAGTAGGAGAAATATCAGTGTATAAATGGTGCCAGATGAGTAATTAAATTTAGGTCTGCCCATCGGAGATACGGGTGGGAGCCGTGGACTTTCCTCCCCTGGATGGAACTGAATTATCAGGTAAGCATAATGTATGTTTTCCATCTAAAGGGGAGGAGAGTCCATGGCTTCATTGATTACTGTTGGGAACATATACCCAAGCTCTAGAGGACACTGAATGAAGTCGGGAGGGTAAAAGGCGGACCCTAATCTGAGGACACCACAGCCTGCAAAACAGCAAACAGCTTCCACAGAAGCAAAAGCGTCAAACTTGTAAAACTTTGTAAAAGTGTGTAAGGAGGATCAGGTAGCCGCCTTACAAATTTGCTGCATCGAGGCCTCATTCTTGAGGGCCCAAGATGAAGCCACAGCTCTAGTTGAATGAGCAGTGATCCTCTGAGGAGGCTTATGTCCTGCTGTCTCATAGGCCAAGAGAATCAAGCTCCTCAACCAAAAGGACAAAGAAGTAGAAGAGGCCCTCTGCCCCTTGCGTTTCCCTGAATACACCACAAAAACAGAATTTATGCTTACCTGATAAATTTCTTTCTTTTGCGATGTACCGAGTCCACAGATTCATCCTAACTTGTGGGATATTGTCCTTCCTGACAGGAAGTAGCAAAGAGAGCACCACAGCAGAGCTGTCTATATAGCTCCCCCCTTAACTCCACCCCCCAGTCATTCGACCGAAGGCCAAGGAAGAAAAGGAGAAACTATAAGGTGCAGAGGTGACTGAAGTTTACATAAAAAATACTATCTGTCTTGAATAGACAGGGCGGGCCGTGGACTCGGTACACCGCAAAAGAAAGAAATTTATCAGGTAAGCATAAATTCTGTTTTCTTTTGCAAGATGTACTGAGTCCACGGATACATCCTAACTTGTGGGATACCAATACCAGAGCTTTAGGACACGGATGAAGGGAGGGACAAGACAGGAACCTAAACGGAAGGCACCACTGCTTGCAAAACCTTTCTCCCAAAAATAGCCTCCGAAGAAGCAAAAGTATCAAATTTGGAAAAGGTATGAAGCGAAGACCAAGTCGCAGCCTTATAAATCTGTTCAACAGAAGCATAATTTTTAAAAGCCCATGTGGAAACCACCGCTCTAGTGGAGTGAGCTGTAATTTTTTCAGGAGACTGCTGTCCAGCAGTCTCATAATCCAAATGGATGATGCTTTTCAGCCAAAAGGAAAGAGAGGTAGCCGTAGCCTTTTTACCTCTACGCTTTCCAGCATAGACAACAAACAAAGAAGATGATTGTCGAAAATCTTTGGTTGCCTGCAAATAAAACTTCAAGGCATGAACCACGTCCAAGTTGTGCAACAGACGGTCCTTCTTAGAAGGAGGATTAGGACACAGAGAAGGAACAACAATTTCCTGATTGATATTCCTGTTAGAAACAACCTTAGGGAGGAACCCAGGTTTGGTACGCAAAACCACCTTATCAGCATGGAAAACAAGATAAGGCGAGTTACATTGTAATGCAGATATTTCAGAAACTCTTCGAGATGAAAAGATAGCAACTAGAAACAGAACTTTCCAAGATAGAAGCTTAATATCTATGGAATGCATGGGTTCAAACGGAACCCCCTGAAGAACTTTAAGAACTAAATTGAGACTCCATGGTGGAACAACAGGTTTAAACACAGGCTTAATTCTAACTAAAGCCTGACAAAAAGCCCGAATGTCTTGGACATCTGCCAGACGCTTGTGCAACAGAATAGACAAAGCAGATATCTGTCCCTTTAAGGAATTAGCGGACAATCCTTTCTCCAATCCTTCTTGGAGAAAAGACAAAATCCTAGGAATCCTGATCTTACTCCATGAGTAGCCTTTGGATTCACACCAAAAAATATATTTACGCCATATCTTATGATAGATCTTCCTGGTGACAGGCTTTCGAGCCTGAATCAAGGTATCTATGACCAATTCAGAGAAACCCCGCTTTGATAAAATCAAGCGTTCAATCTCCAAGCAGTCAGTTGCAGAGAAATTAGATTTGGATCAAATTCACATAACAAACTGAGTGCCCACAAAAAATTAACCCTTTATGCAAGCTAGTAAAAACCTCTGATAACACTAGGATTACTGCTTACCCTTCCCCTAATGGGGACACTGTCAGCCTTTCTGAGTTAAAACAGTCTCTGCAGAAAATATGACTGAACATACCTCATTGCTGTATAGCAAGAAACCGTTCCTCACACTGAAGTTTTCCTGTACTCCTCAGCTCATGTGGGAACAGCAGTGGACCTTAGTTACAAATGCTAAGATCATCATCCTCCAGGCAGAAATCTTCATCTATGTCCTGCGTGAGAGTAAATAGTACAACACTGGTACCATTTAAAAATAACAAACACTTGATTGAAGATAAAATAAAACTAACAGTTTAACACCTCTTCTCTTTACTCTTCCTGCTTAGAACCAGCAAAGAGAATGACTGGGGGGTGGAGTTAAGGGGGGAGCTATATAGACAGCTCTGCTGTGGTGCTCTCTTTGCTACTCCCTATCAGGAAGGACAATATCCCACAAGTTAGGATGAATCCGTGGACTCGCTACATCTTGCAAAAGAAAAGAGATGTAGACTGTCTGAAATCCTTCGTAGCCTGAAGATAGAACTTTAAGGCACGAATGACGTCCAGGTTATGAAGTAACCTCTCCTTAGAAGAAGAAGGGTTAGGACACAAAGAAGGAACCACTATTTCCTGATTGATGTTACGGTTAGACACCACCTTGGGAAGAAACCCCAAACCAGTGCGAAGTACAGCCTTATGCGCATGAAAAACCAGATACGGAGGCTCACATTGCAAGGCAGCCAGTTCAGATACTCTGTGTGCCGATGCAATAGCCAACAGGAAGAGAACCTGCCAGGACAGAATCTTAATGTCAACGGAATGCATAGGCTCAAACGGAACCTTCTGCAATACCTTAAGGTCCAAGTTTAAGCTCCATGGAGGAGCAGACTGTCTAAAGACAGGCCTGATTCTAGACAGAGCCTGAACAAAAGATTGAATGTGAGGGAACTCAGCGAGTCTCCTATGCAACAAGATGGATAATGCCGAAATCTGTCCCTTTTCAGGAACTGGCGGCAAGACCCTTCTCCAAACCGACTTGGAGAAAGGACAGAATCCTGGATACCTTCACCTTGTGCCAAGGATATCCATGCTTCTCACACCAGGACAAGTAAGTCCTCCACACCTTATGGTAGATGCGACGAGTGACTGGCTTCCTTGCTTTAACTACAGTATCTATCACACTTTCAGAAAAGCCTCCAATCTCCACGCAGTCAGCCTCAGATAATTTAGATTCCGATGTTGAAAAGGGCCCTGTTCCAGCAGATCCCTGCGACAGGGTAACCTACACGGCGGAGAGGATGACATCCCCACCAGATCCGCAAACCACGTCCTTCGCGGCCACGATGGAGCAATCAGAATGGCCAAAGCTTGCTCCTGTTTGATGCGTGCCACTAGACAAGGTAGAAGTGGTAAAGGTGGAAAAATGTAAGCTAGGCTGAACCCTCAAGGTACCGCTAATGGCATCTATCAGTTCTGCCTGGGGATCCCTGGACCTCAACCCGTATCGGGGTAGCTTGCAATTGAGTCTGGATGCCATGAGATCTATCTCTGGCGTTCCCCATCTGAGAAAAATCTCCGCAAACACCTCGGGTGAAGAGACCATTCCCCCGGATGGAAGGATTGCCTGCTGAGAAAGTCCGCTTCCCAGTTGTCCACACCTGGAATGTGAATCGCTGAGAGTGAGCAGCTGTGGGACTCCGCCCCCTCCAAGACCTAAGACACCTTCCTCATTGCTAGGGAGCTCTTTGTACCCCCCTGATAGTTGATGTAAGCCACCGAGGTAAAGTTGTCAGTCTGGAATCTGATGAAACTGAACGACCCCAGAGAAGGCCATGCCTTCAGAGCACTGTAGATTGCACAGAGTTCCAGAATATTTATCGGAAGGAGAGAATCATCCTGGGACCATTATCCTTGTGCCATCCTGGCACCCCAAACAGCTCCCCATCCTGCCAGACTGGCATCCGTGGTCACAATCTCCCAGGACGGTCTCAAGAAGGATGTTCCCATGGACAGTTGCTACGGACTGATCCACTAAGAGAGGGAGTTCTGAGTCCAAGTCTCCATAGATATCTGCTGTGATAGATCTAAATGATCACCGTTCCACTGTCTCAACATGCACAATTGAAGAGGTCTGAGATGGAACCTGTCGAATGGGATGACGTCTATGCTTGAAACCATGAGTCGGATCACCTCCATACAATGAGCCACCGAGGGGCTTGAGGAGGACTGAAGGGCAAGACAAGAGGACGCAATCTTCCTGTGTCGACGGTCTGTGAGAAATATTTTCATGGACATAGAGTTGTTTTTGTTTTTTGGTGATGTCTCACATTAAAGGCTATTGAAACTTATACTTTGGTGCTGCTACTTTTTTGTTTGCTGCTTAGATTTGGGATATGTGCATGGACCCCTGTAGCGTGCACCTAATACTTTGCAGTGAGTGCTGGCCTACCTCCTATTCCTCTTGAACTAGGGGCAGGATAGATCTGATCATTTTCATTTTGAACGATGGAACACTCAGAAACTTGTTTAAATGCTTTAGGTCCAGAATCGGGCGGAACGTGCTCTCCTTCTTTGGAAGGGAATAGTTGTCCGCTTCCCGAGCATAGAGATAGCACAATCCACCTTAGGGACTGTACCCCACAGCTCAAGCTGATAGTCTGAAATGGGAACAGTTTCTTAAAGGAAGAAGAAGGGGAAAAGGAAGAACCTAATTGCTCCCATTCATTCTTAATAATATTAGCCATCTTAACGGGAACCGGAAAAGTCTGAGGTACTACCCTGTCCTCGTATACCTTATCTAGCTTAGGAATTGAAGGTTCCTCCGGAATCTTAGGCTCCAGAACCTCCAGAGTAGCAAGCACCTGCCTCAGCAAAAAGCGCAAATTCTCCATCCTAAACCTAAAATCAGGCTCCTCCGCAGCCGGAGGTTTTAGATGACACGGACTCTGACCCAAAAGGGGCCTCCTCCGAAGAGTCGTAGTGGGCTGCGTCATCGTATAATGCCTCTGGGATTTCTGTCGGCGTAGACAACACCTGGGCCGGGCCGCCATGATACACCCTACGTTTGCGCTTAGCAGAACGTGGTAAGGCATGGATCACTTTCGAAACCGCCAATTCCAGGTGGTCCGCAAAGTCTGACAGCAAACGAATCTCTCCCGAAGGAGTAACAGTTGCATATGCATGGGACGAGGAAGGTGGACGCTCAGTAGTACTAGACATCTGTTTACTAGACATCAGTAGTACTAGACATCTGTTTACACCACCTCCAAGGACCCGGACTACAGAAACTGTTTTGTCTCCTGCGCCGCTGATCAACAGAGGAAGAGAGTAGGCAGACCCAGTCACATGGAATACCTGGCAGGACCGCCCGCTACTGCACTAAGGAGAAAACGCGCCAAAAAGGACAGCGTAATTCTCCCGATAGTAATCTAAAAGTTCCACACATTGCTAGAGCCTCATCTAGCACATAACGCAACAATGACACAATAAACAATATCATGTATAAACCCCCCTGTTCAATAATCCCCTTTCCAGGAATATTAACCCTTGAATCTTTAAAGATAAAAGGGGTCACACACTGTGACCCTGTCTTCCGTGTTATCATTATGAATAAAAAATGAAACAATCTTACCAGAATCTACGCTGTGGAACAGGAACACGGCCCTTCAAGTGTGACAGGTTAGTAGCCTCGCTCCTGACATGGACTTGAGTGCAGAAAGCAGGCAGCGAAACTCGTCAACGCTGATTGCTTGTGGAGCTGTTAATATGAGTCGGGATAGTTTCGCAGACTCTCCCTGCATCTCCGTACTCTAACTTTCATCCAAGCTCTCACTGAGAGGCTGACAGGACTATTTAAAACTCCAGTCCCAATACGAAGAGTACTACCCTCCATAAGAGACTACTCCAAATCCTCGGCACTTCTCTGCCATCCTCCTGTGACGAAAGGCAAAGAATGACTGGGGGATGAGGGAAGTGGGGGAGGTATTTAAGCCTTTGGCTAGGGTGTCTTTGCCTCCTCCTGGTGGCCAGGCCCTTAATTCCCAACAGTTATGAATGAAGCCGTGGACTCTCCTCCCCTTTAAATGGAAATCAGATTTAGATCCGTGAACCAAGTGGCCAAGCTGGAGCAATGAAAATGACCGATTGCTCTTGTTTGACCTGTGATACTACTCTAATTAGAATAACTGGAGGAAAAAGGTAAGATAGTTTAAAAGGACCAAGTAGCTGCTAGAGCATCCACTGACTCCACTTGAGGATCTCTGGATCTTGCAAAATATATGGGAATATTTTGTTCAAACGAGAATCCATTAGGTCTATCTTTGGAAAACCTGCTTCGTCCGAAGACGAGAAAATAGTAAGAGGAAAAACCCCAATGACACTGACTCGCAGCTAGTCCAGAAGCCAAACTAGAAATGGACTCGACTGAGCCAACAGTCCTCCAGGAGACACCGTCGCCCAACAAAGAGTCCCCCACCGCTCATCTCCACAAATGAAGGAGACACCAGCCGAAACCCCCAAGGGAACAAGGCAAAGGAGAACCAAGGAAACCAAAAGGTCCCCTAATACAAAAGAACACCTCCACAAGTGAGCCCAGCTCACAGAGACCCAAAGGGGCTCAAACAGGGAAAGGAGGCCACGTCTATACCAAGCGAAAACCGGGATAAGACCGAGCACAGAGACAGAACAGACGTCTCTCCAATAGCCTGCAAGCACGGAATGCAAATGAAGAGGCAAAGTCCTCCCAGTGTCTGGCCATAGAATACCAAAGTATTCGACCATGAAAAAGTGTGTAATACACCCAGGTGAAAAACTCCAAGTTTGAGAACACCGAGTCCGCAACAGGACGACACAGAGGGTACTTGCGGGGAAGAAGCAGTCAAGCAAGAAACAGACTGCAAAGGCGACCCCCAGACAGAGGGCACGTTCCAGGCAACCTAAATTGCCGGACCTACACACAGGTCCCTGAACACAAAACCTCAATCGAGGCCCACCGAGAAGAGTATACCATCAGAACCCGAAGGAAAAGTAAACCCTCAGCTAATCAATAAAGCAAGTTGAAAGGAAAATCTATACCCTAGCAGACTAAGCTAACAGGATTGACTCAACAAAGCTCACATATCCAGAGGAGACTGCGCAAACGCAGTTTCTTAGACCGCTCGGCCACCCTGACCTGCAGACCCACACTCAGCTGGACCAACTCAGCCTCCGGGATCCAAGACAGGGAAACAAAAGAATCCCGAAACCGGTACAGGAATGAGCGTAAGGATAGCACAGCCATCCTCACAGAGCACAAGTTCAACCCGACTCTGAAACAGACAACAAGGCCATAGACCTAATGATCTATCAAAATAAAGGCCCAATAAGTCTGCTTAGAGACAGCAAGACCCCCGGGGGAAGCAATCCCACCTTTCTGCCTCTCATCCAGGAGAAGCCCCAAGTAAGGCGGAGGAGACTATCCCCAAAAGAAAAGGGATGACGCCGGAAGGGCAGCAACTGCCAAGGCCCGAAGTCACCGGCTAATAGGAAGAGAAATTCCCAACACAGATGTCCTAGAAAAGGACCCCCCTACAAGTAGCTTGCCAAGCAGAGGCGCAGCCAACCCATTCGCCGGAACACTGACCAGGGGAATGCAACCCTAAGGCGCAACAGAAATTTGACATCCAACGCCAGCATCTGGGTATGAACCAATCACCCTTGAGGCTCAAGCCTAACGGCTAACCACCAGATGACATGGGTCACTCTGTGGCAAAGAGTAAAAAATACTTCGAAATCCTGGTCAACCATGACCAGGTTATGTAGATAGAGCGAGGACATAGCTCCAGTTCCCACTACCGTGGAACACTCTGACCAGCTCTGAGATCCAAGAATCCAAAACCACCCAAGACTGGGTCAGGAAAAAGGCCAAGCGAAGCTTCAGCAACCGTAAATCTCAGGGAGAAAAACAGGTTTGGGCACCTAATAGTTCAGGCAAACCTTACCCTAGAACTAAACACCCCAACTGGCCAAAAAGCCAGACACAAGGATATGGATGCATATCCAGAGAATCCGGAGGCCCCGACCAAAAGGAAGGAACCACCCCTAGCTAAGTCCAACGCTCCAAGAAGCAAGGTTAGAAGTTGTATGAAGATACTTCTCAGAGCCTCAAGAAAACCAAGGGATACCTTGAGGTAAAAAAAATCCTACTAGAAGGACTAGACTCCCTATCACCTCCGCACAAGTAGAGGACATAAGGAAGAGAAAGGCACTAAGCCTACACAGCTCCGGAAAACCCAGAGCTAAACAAAGTCCCCGCAGGGAACAACCATCACCCGGAAGCAGAGATCCCTAAAAGGAGATCCACTCACCCAGAGGCATGGAAGAAGACCCAAAGGCCTCTTATAAGTCAGTCACGAGTAAGAGCTGCATTTAGATATACTAGAAACAGCTTATGCGTACACCTGCAAGGTGTCAAGAGCTGCAACAGGTTTCAAACTGCAAAGCTTCCGCATGCTAGACAGCTATCCTATACAAGCAATTGGATCAAGCCCAATCTAAAGTCCTAAAAAATGAAGGCCAAACCGCTCAATAGCGGAAAGAGGCATTAAGCCCTCCCACCCACCACCACATGGGGGAGGAAACTCTAAGTTCTGATGAAATCAGAAGTCAGATAGTGACGCAGCAGAAAAACTCCCCTGCCCGGTCATCTATGACTGAAGGCTATAAGGACTGAACAATCCTTCCCACCTCACAGACCCACAGGTCCTCTTGAATTCTTATTTGAACATGAAAAAGACAATGATAACCTGAGCACTTGGCGCTTCTACCGAACCAGCCGAGCGGAACAGCTCCACGTGTCTGAACAGCCGCAAGACTGAACGAACCCGACAGGACCAGCCTGCACCTAGGGTCCCAGCCGGCAAGCTGCGTAAATTCTCCCTCGTAGGGGAAAAAACAGAAAACAGACATTTTGAACAGAGGACTAACATGTCCAACAACTTCTGAAGAAGTAATAAAGACTATCAATCCCAGAAGGTTCCCAAAGGAAACAAAAACAAATTAAAGACATCCCATCGGATATAAATAAAATATAAGGCAACCCGGAGGTTAACGCCAAAAAAGACACAGACCTACCCGCAGGACCAGCCAAACAGAGCCCTATCACACAATCCTATCCTAATGAGGTGCACCATTCGAATTATCAGACTGAAATTCCCCGTATCTGGTAACGATAGGGTCATTCAATAACTGAAAAACATGTCTGAGCAACACGCGAAGGCGCGTAATCCTGTAACGGAAGGCACAACACTCAGGAACAGATACACCCACGGGGAACTGTAGAGGCCCTCCCCAAGGCAGAAGGCCCAGGACAATAGGGCACGAGCACATTCTCAAAGAAACATCTGGACTCTGCAGATGAACAATCGCCAACATTATATGAAAGCGAAAACGTGCTGCAACCTTCGGGGGAAACACATCACCCCGCATGGAGGAACCATAAACTGGGTTACCCACATGTGCAGAAGTATGATTTAGTAGGGAACTCGCCTCTCGGAGGACAGGACCCCCAGGGGCGGATGGCTCAGCAGTCCCTTGATTCCCTGAGCCCGAGGAACCAGGCATTCTGAAATGGCATACAGAACAAAACTGGTTGACAAGCGTCAACAAGGCCCCTCCGGATTCATTACCGGACACAGAATCTGAAATCAAAATAGTCTCAGTATCAGAATCCTCTGCAACTGAATCTGAAATTAACACAGTGTCAGCATCAGAATCCTCCATAACTGGATAGAGGATATTTAAATATGAACTAAAGTAGTGAAAACTAAAATTGCACCTGACGCCCCCAATGGCTGGGGCACTCACCACCTCCTATGACCAGACCCCTACAGACTAGAAATTTTTCTGCGCCACACGGTCGGGAATACAGAAATGGAACAACGGAACGTAGCCACGCCCGAACACAAGGTGAACCGTACAGTCCAAACAAGCGTGCCCAACCAAAAGGCCTTGTCACTTCCAAAGGCCTCAATGTTCCAACCATGAGCCCAGTAAACATTGCACATAAGCAGGTTGGATCACATAACAAACATGATTATAAACTCCACCTGTTCAATAACCCCCCTCAGGAGATATTAACCCTCGATTCCAAGATACTAAAAGAGACTCACTGAGACCCTTATGTATAGTTAGACCTGCAAGGTAGTAGCCTCTCGGGAAACATTCACATAACAATACATTGCAAATAAAGTAAAATGAAACGATCTTACCGGAATCTACGCCGTGGAACAGGAACACGGCCCTTCAAGTGTGACGGATAGTAGCAACGCCTCCGCCATGGACTCGAGAGAAGAAAGCAGGCAGCGAAGCGAAGTTCGACAATGCCGATTGCTTGTGGAGCTGTTAATATGAGTCGGGATGGTTTCGCAGAAAGAAACTCCCTGAATCTCCTGACTCTAACTTTTATCAAAGCCCTCACTGAGAGACTGACAGGACTACTTAAAACTCCTGTCCCATGCCGAAAAGTACTACCCACCATAAGAGACAAAAACAAAAATGAGAAATTCTGACACTTCTCTGCCATCCTCCTGGGACGAAAGGCAAAGAATGACTGGGGGATGAGGGGAGTAGGAGTATTTAAGCCTTTGGTTGGGTTGTCTTTGCCTCCTCCTGGTGGCCAGGTTCTTATTCCCAAAAGTAATGAATGTAGCTGTGGACTCTTCCCATTTAAGAAGAAAAGACTCTAATATGGGCAGAGTGGGCTGAGATAACTGTGTATACTAATCGAGGCAGATATAGACAAAAAAAAAAAAAATCTAGGATATAGTCCAAATATTTAAAGAATTACTAACTTTTTTTTTTTTGCTGTGCAAAACGGAACAAACATTTATCATTTCAAATATCATACCAATGTAATGTACCTTTTTATTTTCTCAAACGAAGATCCATTTAGAAGTAAAATTATTTTTAGTTTTATCCCCATAACATCACGTCATCCAGCCCTCAAATGTGGGCCATCTAAGGGCTAACAAACTCGCAAATCCGATGGCGAGTACTTGCATCTAATTAAAATACATTAGGCTCATTTAACGCATGCACAATACGATTTGCTTCCTCTCGCATGCGCATATTGAGGCACTGAGGTCGACATGAGAGCAAAAAGAATTTAATTAAATTTAAAAAAAAAACGGATGTTGACGTATCCGACGACGTTGGCATACTCGCACATGCGCATTGCGTCTAGGATTCGACATTTTCCAACTGCAGTTGTCAGCCCGGATTGGAAATCCGTAACGGCAGACAACTCAGTGGGTTTGGAAAAATTAAATATTTACAAGATATATATTGTGAAAACGGTACACATTTAATACATGATCAACATTATAAAATGCTTTATTTACATGTATACTCTTGTGATATAACGATTATATTTCTGACTACAGTGTCCCTTTAATAATTCATAAGTATCAATTTACGATGTAAAACACACAAGGGACGTCTCCCTTCATATACAAATAAAGATAGTGATGTGCGCAAAAGTATGGTAAAAAGCCTCTGAAGGCAATGATAAAACGTAGAGTTAAATCTCATAAATAAAATCCAATACAAAGAAGCAAACTCGATATCTAAAAAGTCTTGATGTAAACGTCAGATCCTGAGGTACTGGGTTATCATAGCCTGTGTAGGAATATAGAGAGTACCTTCAAAAGTTCCCTTAGGATAAGTGATTTCCTCAGATGTGAATTGGTATAGCGTTTTTCTCAGTTTTGGCGCTTGTGGCCGTGACCTGGATGCGGCTCTTACTCTGACCCACATGACTCCTATTACTTTACTCGGGTCGGGTGAGAAATCGCTCAGAGTAGCGATATTGAAAAAAAAGAAGACTTGTATAGCAAATATTCCTACACAGGCTATGATAACCCAGTACCTCCGGGGCTGAGGTTTACATCGAGACTTTTTACATATCGAGTTTGCTTCTTTGTATTTTATATTATTTATGAGATTTAACTTGTTTTATCATTGCCTTCAGATGCTTTTTACCATACTTTTGATCATATCAATAATTTTATTTGTATATGAATGGAGACGTCCCTTGTGCGTTTTACATCGTATATTGATACTTATGAATTATTAAATATTTGGACAATATCCTAAATATAGGATATATGTCTATATCTTCCTTGAATAGTATACACAGTTATCTCAGCCCACTCTGCCCTCTACCCATAATAGAGTCTTTTCATATTGGTATATACCTTTTGTACGTGCCTAATTATTGTTGATCCGTGCTTACAGCGCTCTTTCTTTTTATTATCTGTAATTATTGTTTTTCTTTGAGGGGATTAACCAAGTTTAGCAGGATCTTAATATCCTTTAGCGCTTCTTCCTTCCCTTCTCTCTACCCTTTGGCCACCAGCATGTGGGGCACACACCGATTGGAGGAAGCTGGATTCGTCATTGATATGCTAAATACAGCAGGAGATGCGGGCGGAGGATCAATGTATTGTTTACCATAACGCAAAGGTTAGTATTTTTAAAAATAAGCTTCTTTGTAAAGTTTATTGAATGAAAGTGTCCATGTGTTTAACATTATTTTTAGATACCAGCACTTATTCATTAAACGTCACAATCACTTGGAAGTATGCATCATCTACATGTGTTGTCCATAATCCCAGCAAATAATCTTTGTTACAGTGTGATAAAATGTAAAAGGTAAACATGGAAACAGCCAAATAGACGTGAAGCATAAAACAGACCAACAAATGTGATACACAATGAAATGAAGTGTCAGTGCTGGTAATAGATGACCATGTGCAAAGCATACCTGCATATGTTAAGGTATCGGGAGGGGGGGGGCAAGAATCACAAAATGGGTAATAACTTTCCTCAGAAACATTTTTGCCACTGAAAGTCTACTGTAATGCTACTAGCCAAAGATGAAATGCAAGGCTGTGCACTGAAACTTTACACAATTGCCTAGACCAGTGGTTCCCAATTCCAGCCCTCAGGGCACACTAACAGGTCATAGTTTTCAGGATTACTTTAGGTGAGAAAGTTTAATAACCATGGTCTGATTATGTCACCTGTATGCTAGGTCAGAAATCCTGAAAATCTGACTTGTTAGTGTGCCATGAGACTGCAATGGTCAACATAAATCCATATTTACAGTAGCTCTTATTGGCCATAGCAAAGCAAAACAAAAATACACAACTGGCTTTTGTATTCCAATCACATAAAAATAATATTTTCATTCCTATCTTTAGCAAAGCAATGCTAATAATCTATATATTCACTATCTGTAATAACAATCATTATTGTAAAACAAATGTGAGTTTATGTGAATCCATATGGCTGCAAATGGCTCATATGATCCCCTTCCTTTTGTGTTTAACGTGTTGTTTGTGCTCTCAAAACCATCTAATTCACACTATTAGGAACAATATCATTTGTAATCTGATGAACAACAGTCTAACAGCCACAAGAACAGTCCTTTCAGAACAAGTTTATAAATCTCCCCAATAGACCTTCATATAGCGCAATGCGTTAATCTCATTTTATGGAACATTACAATCTTTTCTATTACATTTGGTTCATACTGTGCACGAGCTGGCATGCTTGTGATTGGCATTATTACCAAGCATGCTGCTTGATATTCCGTTACAATCAATCTGTTTCCTGATTCTCGCAGGGCCTGTGTGTCGAGAAAAATGCTAATGCAAAAACATTTTGTGCAGGAATCGTTTTAGCCACAACTGTAGAAATTGCTTTATGATTCAGACGTAGGCGCTGCTTACTTTGAAGTCACTTTTATATCTTTTGGTTAATAAAACTTCACATATTTTCAAACACAACACATTTATGCTGCAGTGGCAGATTGCTATTTTTCAGTTTATGCTGCAACATTAAAAACGTTCATTATTATATCAGAGAATACATTCTACAGGCTGTCTTCTTTAGTTCCTCTTTGTATTCAGCAGCTGAAATCTGTAATTGCAAATAATACCTGCCCTATGCTGTAATAGCTGTCCTGATTGTCACAGGTGGACTTTACTCTGGAGTCCATTAGCAGGCGAGAGGTCAGAGGAAGGCAGAGAGCATCACAGGCTCCATCTAATTCTAATAAGAGGGAACATCATTTGTAACAAAGTATAACCGCATCCCACTAAACAAAGAAAGGCATTGGTGGTATCTAGAGGCTGTTAAAGGGACATTCAGGTAAAAAATGAAATGCACATAGATGAATGACATATTTAAATAGAAACATACTTACAATATACGTGTATTGGCAAATATGATTCTAGTAAAAGTTATCACTGCTTTAATGTTAACATATTTCTCTGCACGTGCATGCAAGGCATAGCTAGATATTCTCAGTGCACCAGCATTGTAAATACTGCAGCTGTTTAGTTTAAATATTTTTATTAATAGATTATTTCTCCATTACAGTGTTTACACTCAAACTTAAACCGGCACAGGATGTGAAACTATACATATACATCACATAGCATCCTCAATAAGCAGGAAGAGACAACATATACATAATAAAAGAAAAGATTCTTCCTAACTTCAGAAAAAAAAGAAAAACATAAATAATGCTTACCATATAATTTCCTTTCCTTCTGTACAGGGAGAGTCCACAGCTGCATTCCTTACTTGTGGGAAATACTGAAGCTGGCCACCAGGAGGAGGCAAAGACACTCCACTTCCCTCATCCCCCAATCATTCTGCCGAGGGAACAAGGAACAGTAGGAGAAATATCAGGGTGAAAAAGGTGGCGGAAGAATAAATCAAAATTTAGGGCCGCCCATCGGAGAACACGGGGCGGGAGCTGTGAACTCTCCCTGTACAGAAGGACATTATCTAGTAAGCATAATTTATGTGTTACTTCTTAATACAGGGAGAGTCCACAGCTGCATTCCTTACTTGTGGGAAATCTCTCTCCCAAAGGCTACTTCAGCAGAAGCAAAAAACATCAAACTTGTAAAATTTGTTAAAAGTATGTAAGGAGGACCAGGTAGCCGCCTTACAAATCTGATCCATAGAAGCTTCATCTTTGAAGGCCCAAGAGGAAGCCACTTCTCTCGTAGAATGAGCCGTAATCCTCTGAGGAGGCTTAAGACCCGCTGACTCATATGCTAAGCAGATGATACTCCTTAACCAAAAAGATAAGGCAGTCGAAGAGGCCCTCTAACCCCTACGCTTCCCAGAATAGATAACAAACAGAGAAGAAGTTTGTCTAAATTCCTTCGTAGTCTGAAGATAGAACTTTAAGGCACAAACCCTATCCAGATTATGCAATAAAGGTTCCTTCGATGAAGAAGGAATAGGACATAAGGAAGGAACCACAATTTCTTGATTGATGTTGCGATTTGACACAACCTTAGGAAGAAATCCTAACTTAGTTCGTAGAACAGCCTTATCAGCATGGAACACCAGATAAGGGAGGATCACATTGCAAGGCAGCAATCTCAGAGAATCTGTGTGCAGAAGCAATAGCTAGTAGAAAAAGAACCTTCCAAGACAACAACTTAATGTCAACCACATGCATAGGCTCAAACGGAGCCCATTGCAAACTTTAAGAACAAGATTTAAAATCCAAGGGGGAGCATTAGATCTCAACACCGGCCTGATCCTAGTCAGAACCTTAACAAAAGACTGTACACCAGGAAGCACAGCGAACCTCTTGTGCAGTAAAAAAGACAGGGCCGAAATCTGTCCTTTCAAGGAACTAGCTGAGAAGTCCTTCTCTAGTCCATCCTGGAGAAAAGAAAGAATCCTGGCAACCTTTACTTTGTGCCAGGACAAACCACACTCTTCACACCAGAATAAGTAGGTCCTCCACAACTTATGATAGATGCGATGAGTAACCGGCTTACAAGCTTGAATGAGAGTATCAATAACACTCTCATAAAACCCTCTCTTGGCTAAGATTAAGCTTTCAATCTCCACACAGTCAGCCTCAGAGAATCTAGATGACGAAAGGGGCCTTGTTCCAGCAGATCCCTGCAACAAGGTAACCTCCAAGGAGGAGATGATGACATCCCCACAAGATCCGCAAACAATATCCTTTGCAGCCATGATGAAACAATCAGTATCACTGATGCGTGCTCCTGTATGATTCGAGCCACCACTCGAGAAAGGAGTGGAAATGGCAGGAAAAGAGAAATTAGATTGAACATCTAAGTCACCGCTAATGCATCTATCAGCTCCGCCTGAGGATCCATGGACCTTGATCCATATCTGGGTAGCTTGGTATTAAGACGAGACGCCATGATATATATCTCCGGTGTTCCCCACCTGTTGCATATCTCCGCAAACACTTCGGGATGGAGAGACCATTCCCTCAGCTGAAAAGATTGTCTGCCAAGACAACCCAGATGTCCACACCCAAAATGTGGATCACTGACAGCGAACAGTTGTGGGTCTCCGCCCACTCCAGAATCCGAGATACTTCACTCATTGCTAGGGAGCTTCTCGTCCCCCCCCTGATAAGTGATGTAAGCCACGAGGTCATATTGTCTGATTGGAATCAGATAAATTGGGACGAACCCAGTAGGACCAAGCCTTCAGAGCATTTAATATTGCCGAAGGTCTAAAATGTTGAACAGGAAGGAGCTCTCCTCCTGCGTCCACAGACCCTGAGCCTTCTTGGCACCCCAAACACCTCCCCATCCTGACAGACTTGCGTTCATAGTCACAGTCACCCAGAATGATCATAAAAAGGATGTCTCTCGGTGCAGGTGATCCGGACAGAGCCACCAAGAGAGAGATTCTCGCGACCGGTTGTCCAGAAAATCCGTTGAGACAGATCCAAATGATCGCCGTTCCACTGCCTCAGCATGCACAGTGGCCTGAGGTGGAACCTAGCAAAGAAAACTATGTCCATGCTGGACACCATGAGACCAATCACCTCCATACACCACTGAGCCACAGATGGCCTTAAGGAAGTCTGGAGGGCAAGACATGTTGAAGCTAGCTCGCAACTTCTCTGGTCTGTTAGAAATATTCTCATGTCTATGGAGTCTATTATCGTGCCCAGGAATTCCGCACTGGTGCTCGGAATAAGAACTCTTTCCTCTATTTATCTTCCCTCCGTGGGATCGAAAAAGACAGAGGAGAGATTCCGAATAATCTTCCGCCAGACAAAATGATGGTGCTTGTACCAGAATATCGTCCAAGTAGGGAGCTACTGCTACACTCAGGGTTCTGGCAACTGCTAGAAGAGCCCCTAGAACCTTCGTAAAAATTATTAGAGCAGTAGCTGGACCAAACAGAAGTGCAATGAACTGGAAGTGCTGGTCCAGGAATGCAAACCTGAGGAACTGGAAGTGTTCCCTGTGGATTGGAAGGTGAAGGAATGCCTACTTCAGATCTATAGTGGTCATAAACTGCCATTCCTGAATTAAGGGAAGGATGGATCTTATTGTCCCCATCTTGACGAAGAGACATTTAGAAATTTGTTTAAGCACTTTAGGTCCATAACTGGTCGGAAGTTCCCTCCTTCTTTAGGACCACAAAAATGTTTGAATAGTATCCCAAACCTCTTTCTGCGATAGGTACTGTGACAATGACTCCAAAGGAGGACAGATCCCTTAAGCAACCCAAATACTTCCATCTTTCCTAGTCTTGAAGACAGATTGAGAGGATGAATCTGCCCCTTGGTGGATGAGATTGAAACATATCTTGTAAACCTGAGCTATGACCTCCAGGACCCAAGGATCCTGCACGTCCCTGAACAAGCCTCTGAAAGAGCGACAGTCTGCCCCCTACACGATCCAAAATAGGACCGGGGGCTGCCCCTTCATGTGGACTTAGCAGAGGCCTCTGACGCTTGGCTTTTATCAGAACTAAAGAACGAAAATATGAACTTTGTCCCTTAGATTTGTTCTCCTTATCTTACAGTATCTTAAGGTATGAACCCTTGGCCCCTAAACTGTGGAGATAGTCAAACAAACTCTTTCCCTTAAAGGAGAGGGAAAAAGACTAGACTTAGAAGTTATATCTGTCAGCCTGAACAGAAAACCTGAAGTCTTAGCCTTAGGCTAATCAATCTATGAAATAACAGCACAGATAAAAGAATTAGTAACCAAGAAGGCTGTAATTCTTTCCTGAAAAATGTTGAGGGAACCCTCCACCTCGATTAATTTCGAGAAGGAGACGCACCAAAAGGTAGCCGCTCCAGCAACTGAAGCGACAAGCGCCACCAGTAAAAGAAAATATCCCCTAGGTTCAAACACCCTCTTTAACAAAGTTTCCATTCTTATATCCGGGCGGCTCTATGAACGACGAACTATCCTCACACGGGTTAGTATTATGTTTGGCAAGCGTAAAAATAGCACCAACCAAGTAGGGATTGGAAAAACAAAACCCACCCTCATATAGAGCCCGGAACCGGGATTCTTAAAAGGCAGATGACGGGAAAGAGGAGTCTAATCCTGTCCCACTCCTCCCTAATAATGATTGCCATCAAATTTAGGACCCAGAGATTCGTCTGGCAGCTCGGCCTTTGAAACCTCTAAATGTAGTCAAAACCTCCTTTAGTAGAAAGCGTAAACGTTCTGTCCTAAATCTAAAAACTGGATCCTTCACAGGTGGAAGATTATAGGCAGCAGACTCAAAGCCTGAAAGGTCATACTCTGAAGTTTCAGAGAGAATCTCATCCTCGGATTACCGATCAGATCTAACCGACAAATTACATGATGCCCCCTGGGCAGGAGTGCAAGATTTAACCTTTCGCTTGCGCTTAGCAGTGCAAGAGAAAGCACTAATGGCCGCAGACACCGCTGTATGAAACTGCACAGTAACTTCTGGTGAAAAAAGGCCCCCTCCAGATTGAGGATTAGCAGTGCAATGGGAAGCTGCATGTGTATAAAAAAATGCATGTAGGGTGTGCACATCACTGGACGAGGACTCCTCAAAGGTGGGCGGCTCAGTGGTATCAAACATGTCAACCTTATTTGATATAATCCCCTTATCAAAAGGCATATGGAACATAATTGAGAGGGTGGATATTCCAGAGCTCCCTCACAATATAAACAGGCATTACTCTTTGAAATAGAGGGAGAACCCTCTAATGAATCAGAACCCTCCATAGCTAAAGTACGATATGTGGAGGACTACAGAAAAAAAACTAACTTTATTTTAAATAAAAAAATTGCACCTTTATACCCCCAATGGCTGGGACACTAACCACCTCCTATGACCCAGACATAGATAAAACTCTCTCTGGTAGTAACTCAGTCAATGGAAGCCTCGACCATTCCGGTCACATGGTGCGCAATGCAGGACTGTCCCTGCTATGATAAAAAGTGTGCCAAGCTTTTAAGCTGCGCAACCTTCAAAGTGAAAGTGAAACCTGTATGTTCCATCTCAGTCTATGAGCCCATAAACATCTAACACATAAAGCAGTATAAAATCAAATAAAGCATATATGATTAAACCCAACTATTCATAACCCCCCTCAAGAAATATTAACCCTTGATTCCATATAGATAAAAGGAGCCACACTGTGACCCTGTCTTCTAGCGTTTGCAATATGTGTAAAATTGAAACGATCTTACCAGAATCTATGCCGTGGAACAGAAACACGGTCCTTCAAGTTTGACAGATTGTAGCAGTGCTTCTGACATGGGCTTGAGTGAAGAAAAGCAGGCAGCGAAACTCGTCAATGCTGATTGCTTAGGAGCTGTTAATATGAGTCTGGATGGTTTCGCAGAAAGACTCTCCCTGCATCTCCAGACTCTAACTTTCATCAATGCTCTCACTGAGAGGCTGACAAGACTACTTAAAACTCCAGTTCCATCTCAAAGGGTACTACCCTCCATAAGGAACTGCTCCGAAATCTTCTGACACTTCTCTGCCAACCTCCTGTGACGAAAGGCAAAGAATGACTGGGGGATGAGGGAAGTGGGGGAGGTATTTAAGCCTTTGGCTGGGGTGTCTTTGCCTCCTCCTGGTGGCCAGGTTCAGTATTTCCCACAAGTAAGGAATGCAGCTGTGGACTCTCCTTTTTTATGAAGGAATAAGGAGTGTTGAGGTGTATGCTATCTAGTACTGATGAAAGCTTTGGTCAGTATATTCTTGTCTGTCTTGTTATTCTCTGTTGCAGTCACATCACAACTGATATTAAGATAGTACACTGATAATGAAGAGGAAGGAATATAGTTTGAAAATAAAAAGGTAGAGAGAGAGAGAAAAAAAAGGGGGAGAGGAAGAGAAAGGGGGAGGGAAATAGGGCCAGTTGGTCACCCATGGATATCCTGAAAGAAAATGTGTTTACTCTATTGTAGTCTATTTTGTAATCTTTCTGTATCTTCCCAAATAATCCAATCTTCCCAAATTTTTGCATATTCTGGCCTATTATCAAGGAAATATGAGGCATTATCAGCCATTTGGTGATAAAATCTGATTTTATTTAATACTAATTTGAAGTGGGGGATAGAGAATTTCCGGTGTTTTGCAAAAAGGGTCTTTACAGCTGTACAGAGTAGTCCTGTTAGCTTCAGTGAATATTTTGTTAGACCATCAATTGGAAAATGGAGCAGTGCAGCTTGTTCTTTAGTACACTTGATTCGGGTATCAAAGACTTTACTCAGTAAATTGTTTGTGGATTCCCACACCCATCTTATTTTAGGGCAAGTCCACCACATATGTTTATAAGTTCCTTCTACAGGGCATCCTCTATAACAATTATGTGACTGTGAAGTCTCAGTATTATTGGTTGCGTGTCTGAATCTGCTTGGGTGTAGGTACCAGCTGTATGCCACTTTGATATAATTCTCCTTTAGATTAGCACTATTAGAACATGCTAGGTCTCTACTTAGGATTTCTTCCCAATCGTTGTTGTCTTTCGAAAATAGCCCTTTATCTTCCCACTTTTGAATGCATTTTAGTTTGTTGGAGGGGAACTCAGAATTTAACACATTATATAGGCCTGATATTGCTCCTTTTAATCTACTGGGAGAGATACACAAAGTCTCAAGAAAGTTATCAGCTGCACATATTTGGGGATTACAAATTTCATGTACCCGTAAAGTGAGTTGGAGGTAATGAAACCACAAGTTTGGAAGTGTTGGTGGTAGATCTCTGTATTGTTTGTAGGTTAGAAGTTTGTTTCCCCTTAATGTGTCTGCTATGCATTAAAGGCCTTTATTAGCCCATATGTCTTTAACATTATCTCTGACTGAGATTGAAATGTTGATAAGGGGGGTAAGCCCTTGAATTTTTTGTGATTAGGTTAAATTTATGATTTAGTGTGTCCCATAGTCTGACAGAGTGAGTTATTGAGACGTATTGTAGCCATGATTGTTTCCTGTCTTTTTTGGGGATCCATAACAGTTGGTAGATAGGGTTTAGATCTATCATTTCACCCCCTATAATTGCACCCAGACTAGCTGATTGTCGGCCTGATTCCATAAGGCTGTTTGGGCAGTTCTTGCCGCTTGGAAGTATGCTAGAAGGTCGGTACTCCCATCCCTCCAAATTTTCTGCTGCGTAGCATTGTTTTCTTATTTATTCTAGCATGTTTATAGGGCCAAATGAAGCCTAACAGATGTTTTCTGCAAGTCTATTAAATCTGTTTATGGGATACCAATTGGTAAAGATCTGAATAAATACAGCAATTTTGGTAGAATGGCCATCTTACTGATCACTATTTTCCCATAAAATGAGATCTTGTATGATGGCCACTTTTTTATTTCTTTCTTAAGAAAGGAGTACATGGGGGAATACTGCAGCTATTTAGAGCACCAGTGGGGTTTGTATCATGTCCGTAATTAACAAATTGAGTAATTACCAGTTGGTACAAGCACCTTATGCTGTCTGAGCAAGTGCTGTGTTTAAAATGCTGGTGCACACTTTTGAAACAGCTATAGCTTTTATCAGAAGCATTTTTGCCAATACCTGTATATTACAAACATGCTTCTATTCAAAATTGAAATGCATCCATGTGGATTCCAATTTTGGCTGGAATGTCCCTTTAAGTGCGGCACTTGACCATGTATCTTTATGTATTCTCAGTTGTCTCTTATCTGAAGTAACAGCTAATGAGTGTGAGCAAAGCAATGATTGCAAGGACATCACTTCTTAAAGGGACAGTCTACACCAGAATTTTTATTGTTTTAAAAGATAGACAATCCCTTTATTAGCCATTTCCCAGTTTTGCATAACCAACACAGTTATAATATACTTTTAACCTCTGTGATTATCTTGTATCTAAGCCTCTGCAAACTGCCCCCTTTTTCAGTTCTTTTGACAGACTTGCAGTCTAGCCAATCAGTGCCTGCTCCCAGATAACTTCACGTGCACGAGCACAGTGTTATCTATATGAAATACGTGAACTAACAACCTCTAGTGGTGAAAAACTGTTAAAATGCAATCTGAAAGAGGTGGGCTTCAAGGTCTAAGAAATTAGCATATGAACCTCCTAGGTTAAGCTTTCAACTAAGAATACCAAGAGAACAAAGCAAAATTGGTGATAAAAGTAAATTGGAAAATTGTTTAAAATTACATGCTCTATCTGAATCATGAAAGTTTATTTTGGCCTAGACTGTCCCTTTAATTGAATTAAACAAGATAAATATTTAATATAAAGATCTTTTAATTAAATACAAAGCCTTATTAGCCATACATCAGTTGAGCAGAAAATAACGTAATACCCAATAGGAATGTGGAAGTAAGCAGCGGTTCTCGTCCTTCGCATATTTTTGAAGTCAGATTGATTCCTGTAAAAAATCCCAACACAAATATCTGTACAAATCCAGATCTTTAGAGTGGGGATCATTTACAAAAATCAATCTGGCTACGATAATGTCCAAAAGGGCACAAGCCGTTGCTTACTTCCGCATTTGGATCCTCACGAAGGATCCGCATGCACATCCCCAATACCTTATGAAAAAATGGTCTGAGCTGGATATGGCGTAGAAGGTTACAGGACGGCAGATGTTTGACTCAGTCAGGTAATAATATGAACCACATAAAAAACGAGTTTATCAAATGAATTGGATCCGGTAATTTTGGGGTTCTTAAGGAACACTTTCTGTATTGCACCACTTCCATATTGTTTAAGTATAGGTTTTAAAAATGGTATTTTATGTTTTAATTATGGCCTGGCCCTTATTCCATGTTTTTTTGGCAAGTGTTGACATATTTAAATAAACATTATATTTAAATAGTTGCCACAACAATATTATGAAGGCAATGTATATATATTACACATATGCAGAATAAGCCAGTTAGGGGCCAGATCTTACATTTTAGGAGCTGTCGCCTCCGACATCTAGATTTTGTCAAGACCTTTTCACTGAGCAAGCAAGAGCAACTCAGTCAGCCACAAAATGTATTATTTAACCCATTTACCTCTCCCTCTCTGCTGGTTGCCTAGGGGACAGACTGAAGTATTTGCAATATCATACACAGACCACTTTGGCCTGTTCCTAAAGCAACACGCTGGCTGGGAGCAATCCTTATACAGTTCTGAGGGGCTCCAATGATATAGAATCAGCTGGAAGCCTCTCTTATGCTTACTCTTAATAAAACACAGCCAAGGAGTGATGTTACAAGCTTCATATAAGATACATTTAAAATATAAAGATGTAAAAATGAAATATTTAAAAATAAAATATCTCAAAAGCAAATTTATACTTTATTCACACTGAAAACAGAACCATATCATAGCAGTACCAAGAGCTTGCACTGACAGTTTGGTTACCGAATTCTTCAGGCAGTAACATATACATATGACCAGGTTTGGGCCATTTTAAGTGGTGTAAGGGCAGGAACAGACAATGATGTATCTTGTTCCTCAGATTTTGCTTTTGTCTATAGGGGGTGTGGACATAGATTCTCTAAAACATAGTTTTAGTTCTCTAAACTTCATGTTTTTGAACTACCATTTCCAGCAGAAGATGCCTTTTCATTCTAACATTCCTTTAAATCTGGTTTATGCGTTTCTTCAGTGTGATCCTTACAGACTTATGCACAGTGTGTCTATAAGGTTATTTACCTGTAAGACTATAATGCCGATGGTGCACCTTTGTGTTCCTCATATGATTTTCCTTCAGGATACATCATTTCTGCAAAAGGTGGTTTCCTCTCTGAATATTAATTCTGTGATTATGGATCTCTCAATCTGCCGGAAGTCTAATAATGAACAGAATCTCTTTGATACACAATAAATGGTTTCTGAGCTCTAAAATATTTGGATGCTACTAAGGAAATCAGGAAGTCTTCTTCAGGTTCTTTTATTTCGGCCTACTGCACGGTCTTCCTTAAACTAAATTCTAAAAGTTCAGAAAACTGTATTGGTGTTGAGGAGTTTAATGGCCTGAAGATCAAAAAATCACCTGCAGGGGGCGGAGCCATCAGCCGCAGGAACCAGACGTTTATCTTTTGAGCTCCTGGGCTATATTTAACTAAATATATATTATGATTGCAAAACGTGACATTTTAGCCTTCTAATTACTTCTGGCGAATTATTAGCTTAAGGTCACCCTAAGGCGAGTATTTTGATTCCCCCAACCTACTTGGATTGCAGGTGAAAGGAGCCTTCAGGATTTAGGTGGCAGTGTACGTAACCCTGCTTCCATTGAACTCGACTTACTCTCACTCCATCTGCAAACTAAACTATATACCCACCGATCATGGAGGAGATTCAACTACTGCTCGCTAAGTTGGCAACACAGATGCAGGACAATTTTGAAGATCTCATGCTTACAGTTAGAGCACCATGCGCTCTAGAGGATGATACTGCAAACAAGATGGCGGGTGGCAGAGCCGTTTCGCGGCAGGCCCAGAACATGCAAGCAGATCTCGAAGGTGGATAAAGAGAGGAACTGCGAGCCGCAGCCTGAGAGGGGCATTCATACTGCCGGGTCAGGTGTCAGGAAGCGAGGCTTGCCTTCTATAATAACATATGCCCAACAACCTCTACCTATTGTGGCTAGCGGTACACAGCTAACGAAATTAATCCGCAGATGGAATCCTGGGCCGTCTCCAACATTCGAAGGGAACTCAGAAGACTTGACTACCGAAACATATGATGCATCAAAGGAGGCTGACACAGTGGGATGTTTGAGAGAGTTTTGTCCTCCTCAGTCTGGGGGGATGACCACTCGATCTCAGCTCCGTGTGAAGATTCCCTCTTCAAAATTGGAAGTACCCAGATCCTCTTTGCCTCCTCAAACTGAGGAAATTAAGTCTACCCCCTACCCAGATAATCTCACCCGGGCCTCTTACCCCAGCAAAGATATTCTACCGATGGACTTTACACTCACACTTATAGTTCCTAACACAGGCGTGGGTTGAATTAATTCATGCTTTTACTCTCACTCCCGGACTTGATGAAATATTGTGCAGAGGAGGTTAATGTTACTGTCAGCGCTCCCCAACAATGCCTTAAGTTCAGCCCAGGACTGAGAATTGATATATTGTTTTTTACTTGCCATTTTCTCTATTTTTTCTCTCTCCTTATGCAAAAAAGCTGTGAATGATTTATTTTTGCCCCTTGCCATACCCTTATATCTATAGCATATACTCATAGCTTCTAGAGAAGGTTATATTTCCCCCACATTTTTCTTTCTGGCTCCTGATATATGCTCCCCTTTACTTCAAATGCTATAAACAGCAACCTGGTAAGATGGCTCAGAATGCAGTATAATGTATTATCCACTATCCCACATAGACTTTTATACTATACACCTTCTGTGTGCTATATTCTGAACTATTTTTGTTGTTATGTTTCCTTTAACAAGTTACCCTGTGATGGTTTACTAGTGCATTTTCCCTTTCCAGGAAATATGTGTATGTGTAGGGACATCAGAATGTGAATATGTACGAGTAGTGTTATAAATATATGTATGTATTGCATAATGATATATCTTGCGCACCACATCTATAATATCTGCTTATGTAAATATTGTAGCACTCTAATCCTTGTATGGTCTAGAAACAACAGACAAGCAAAATCCCTTATATTAGGAAAACTGTGGGTCAGTTTACATAGGGTATGTATGCTAATACTGTTCTGAATTAATTTGCTATTTTGGGCTAAGTTAAAGTTTACTCTTTTTTGTTATGGTGTTTAGGGAAGTAGTATTATTCATTAGCGCCTCCAAAGTCTGCAGGCATTACCTACCGCACATTCTCTAATATTATCGTATTGCTATGTTAACATCTCCACACCAAGTTATGTTGCTGCAGAAGTCAAGTTGCTATGCATAAGATAGGACTCCCTATGGCTACTATACACAGGTATCTTCAGCCCTGCTGTAGCGGATGCTTGTACCACTGAGTTAGCGGGCTCTAGCCTGATGATGTTTATACTGCTATTAGTACGTTTTAGATTTTCACATGATGACAAGGTTCCTTAGAAACATATAGGTACAATATAAAATATCACGCCTTGTTTATACCTTTATATTTTTCATGTCCCCCCTTTTATCATAGGGGTTTATAGTTCTGCTTCTCGCCATTACATGTTAAATTTGTGTAACTGAAATCTCCCAACCATGCATCCTGCACGTCTACTGTGTGTTAGAGCACTAATTTCTGTACCTCTGCTGAGCATACTCCTACTATACTCTAAGTTTAGTAACTTGATGTCTGGAGTTAATAACCGGCACACTCAGAGATATTTGTCCAAGAGCTCCTCTATGTATTTCAGTCGTAAATACAATTATCTTTTGACATATAAACCCTCGCCATATTTCACTCAGTTATGAGCGTTGTGGGTCTCCTCTTACTTGACATATAGTGCTTTGTATTACCTTTTGTTTTACGGGTCACATTTGCACTGGTTGTCTCAGCTCATGGAGTTTGCTATCTTACTCACAGTGGCTATATATCTAAACTCATATGCTCTAGCCTAGCTACGCTCTGACCACATATTAGTCCCTATATGTCCAGCAACTACAATTGTTTTTGTACCTTTATCTATGGCTCCGCCCTCCACCCTTTCCCCTATATACATAGCGGTGCTTATCCGCTGAATATCCCCCCTCCCCCCTACTTTATATGTATCCTCTACTTTTTATAATTATGCTCCATTGGGCCTAAAGCTATGTTATCAATTGATTAGTTATGTATACTATCTTATTGAAACACTGAGGTTTCATTAGCCTAATATTGATGTTTTATATAATTGCTGAAATGTTTCGCTTAATTTTGCTTGTACTCTTTCCTGCTATCAAAAAGGCATATTGTGCTTTATGTTTGTTCTGTAAGACCTCAATAAAAAATATTTAAAAAAAAAAAAAAAAATCACCTGCATGGAGACAAATCACGAATAATCTATGAGGCTTTTTTTGATAAAACATCTTCATATACTACAGGCCCCTTGACATGTCCGGCTAAAATATAACGGGCCTTGAAGTCACCTGGTTTGAGAACTACTGTCTTAGATAATCAGGCCAGAGTGGAGAGCTTTAGATCATCAGGACCTCATCTAGAGGTTTTTCACTCTCTAGTATTCATGTAACCCACCGCTAGTGATACAGTTCAATGCAGGAAAAACAGCTAAATCAATGTATTCACACTCAGAGAAGAAACAAGTAGACCTGCACTGTTTGACACAAGGTTTTGTATTGCCATTATGCATTTTAAGTGCCATTTCAGGTTCAAACACATTCCCTCCAAACCTGCTCTTACTTGGATATATGTGAACTGATTCAAGTAAAAAAGGGAGGAGTAAGAATGAGATAAATATATATATATATATATATTAAACTAATATTACAGTTTTTCTCTGCATAAAATGACATACAGGAAGTAGACAGCTATAGTTGTAAAGACTTGGCAGCAGCTTTAGGGTATTGGAGAGGGAATGTGTGGTCATCCGGATGAGTAACAGATATTTCTGACAGCAAAGGGGGCAAACCATGGACCTGTTACAGGTATATGCTGATAGCAGCTGGGGAGTCCTGATGTTCCCTCACATTTATGAAATTCAGTGAGGCTTCCATGGCAGGATTGGAAGAACACTGATATAATAAAACTGTATTCTTGTTTATGTCCAATGATTTTTGGCAATTTACCCCTCCCACCATTTCCCAGATACTATTGCGGAAGGATATGCTGGTAGAGGAGTTGCAGTAAGTTGATTCAAGGGGGGGTAGTTATCAAGCCGTCTACTTTTCTGGCTTCGCTGGCCCAATACGTCCGCCTAAGCTCGCCTACCTTCGCCGCCGCGGACCTTGAATACGTTCGCCTAAGTTATCAAATAAAGCTGTCAAAAAGCCGCGGGGCGATGAGCAGCGGACTGTGAGAGTTATCACTCATCCGATCTCGCTGCCCTTCGGCTTTTTCCCAGCTTTATTGCTAGCCTGTCACTAAGCACCCACACTAAACTGCACTGTTCTACCCCCTATACCGGCGCCCCCGGAGCCCCCCGCAACTAAATAAAGTTACTAACCCCTAAACCGCCGCTCCTAGACCCTGCCGCAACTCTTATAAATGTATTAACCCCTAAACCGCCGCTCCCGGACACCGCTGCCACCTACATTATACCTAGTAACCCCTATCCTGCCCCCCCTATACCGTCGCCCTCTATTATAAAATTATTAACCCCTATCCTGCTGATCCCGCACCTCTCCGCAACTAAATAAATAGTTTAACCCCTAAACCGCCGCTCCATGAACCCGCCGCAACCTATATTAAACCTATTAACCCCTATCCTGCCCCCCCTACACCGTCACCACCTATAATAAATTTATTAACCCCTAATCTGCCCCCCCTACACCGTCGCCACCTATAATAAATTTATTAACCCCTATCCTGCCCCCCACTACGCCGCCGCCACTGTAATAAAATGATTAACCCCTAAACCTAAGTCTAACCCTAACCCTAACGCCCCCCTAACTTAAATATTAATTAAATAAATCTAAATAAATTAACTCTTATTAACTAAATGAATCCTATTTAAAACTAAATACTTACCTTTAAAATAAACCCTAATATCGCTACAATATAAATAATAATTATATTCTAGCTATCTTAGGATTTATATTTATTTTACAGGTAACTTTCAATTTATTTTAACCATGTACAATAACTATTAAATAGTTATTAACTATTTAATAGCTTACCTAGCTAAAATAAAGAGAAATGTACCTGTGAAATAAATCCTAACCTAAGTTACAATTACACCTAACACTACACTATACTTTAATAAATTATTCCTATTTAAAAATAAATACTTACCTGTAAAATAAACCCTAAGATAGCTACAATGTAATTAATAATTATATTATAGCTATCTTAGGATTTATATTTATTTTACAGGTAACTTTGTATTTATTTTAGCTAGTTAGAATAGTTATTAAATAGTTATTAACTATTTAATAACTACCTAGCTAAAAGAAATACAAAATTACCTGTAAAATAAATCCTAACCTAAGTTACAATTAAACCTAATACTACACTATCATTAAATTAACTAAATAAACTACCTACAAATAACTACAATTAAATACAATTACATAAACTAACTAAAGTACAAAAAATAAAAAAAGCTAAGTTACAAAAAATAAAAAATTAAGTTACAAACATGTTAAAAATATTACAACAATTTTAAGCTACTTACACCTAATCTAAGCCCCCTAATAAAATAACAACCCCCCCCAAAATAAAAAAAATCCCTACCCTATTCTAAATTAAATAAATTTCAAAGCTCTTTTACCTTACCAGCCCTTAAAAGGGCCATTTGTGGGGGCATGCCCCAAAAAGTTCAGCTCTTTTGCCTGTAAAAGAAAAATACAACCCCCCCCCAACATTAAAACCCACCACCCACATACCCCTAATCTAACCCAAACCCCCCTTAAAAAAACCTAACACTAATCCCCTGAAGATCATCCTACCTTGAGTCGTCTTCACTCAGCCGAGCCACCGATGGAACTGAAGAGGACATCCGGAGCGGAAGAAGTTAATCCTCCAAGCGGCGCTGAAGAAATCTTCCATCCGATGAAGTCATCATCCAGGCGGCGCTGAAGAGGTCTTCTATCCGGGCGAAGTCATCTTCCAAGCCGGGTCTTGAATCTTCCTTCCGCCGACGCGGAACCACCTTCTTCACCGACGGACTACGACGAATGACGGCTCCTTTAAGGGACGTCATCCAAGATGGCGTCCCCTCAATTACGATTGGCTGATAGGATTCTATAAGCCAATCGGAATTAAGGTTGGAAAAATCTGATTGGCTGATGGAATCAGCCAATCAGATTGAGCTCGCATTCTATTGGCTGTTCCGATCAGCCAATAGAATGCGAGCTCAATCTGATTGGCTGATTGGATCAGCCAATCGGATTGAACTTGAATCTGATTGGCTGATTCCATCAGCCAATCAGATTTTCCTACCTTAATTCCGATTGGCTGATAGAATCCTATCAGCCAATCGGAATTGAGGGGACGCCATCTTGGATGACGTCCCTTAAAGGAGCCGTCATTCGTCGTAGTCCGTCGGTGAAGAAGGTGGTTCCGCGTCGGCGGAAGGAAGATTCAAGACCCGGCTTGGAAGATGACTTCGCCCGGATAGAAGACCTCTTCAGCGCCGCCTGGATGATGACTTCATCGGATGGAAGATTTCTTCAGCGCCGCTTGGAGGATTAACTTCTTCCGCTCCGGATGTCCTCTTCAGTTCCATCGGTGGCTCGGCTGAGTGAAGACGACTCAAGGTAGGATGATCTTCAGGGGATTAGTGTTAGGTTTTTGTAAGGGGGGTTTGGGTTAGATTAGGGGTATGTGGGTGGTGGGTTTTAATGTTGGGGGGGGTTGTATTTTTCTTTTACAGGCAAAAGAGCTGAACTTTTTGGGGCATGCCCCCACAAATGGCCCTTTTAAGGGCTGGTAAGGTAAAAGAGCTTTGACATTTATTTAATTTAGAATAGGGTAGGGATTTTTTTTATTTTGGGGGGGGGGGGTTGTTATTTTATTAGGGGGCTTAGATTAGGTGTAAGTAGCTTAAAATTGTTGTAATATTTTTAACATGTTTGTAACTTAATTTTTTATTTTTTGTAACTTAGCTTTTTTTATTTTTTGTACTTTAGTTAGTTTATGTAATTGTATTTAATTGTAGTTATTTGTAGGTAGTTTATTTAGTTAATTTAATGATAGTGTAGTATTAGGTTTAATTGTAACTTAGGTTAGGATTTATTTTACAGGTAATTTTGTATTTCTTTTAGCTAGGTAGTTATTAAATAGTTAATAACTATTTAATAACTATTCTAACTAGCTAAAATAAATACAAAGTTACCTGTAAAATAAATATAAATCCTAAGATAGCTATAATATAATTATTAATTACATTGTAGCTATCTTAGGGTTTATTTTACAGGTAAGTATTTATTTTTAAATAGGAATAATTTATTAAAGTATAGTGTAGTGTTAGGTGTAATTGTAACTTAGGTTAGGATTTATTTCACAGGTACATTTCTCTTTATTTTAGCAAGGTAAGCTATTAAATAGTTAATAACTATTTAATAGTTATTGTACATGGTTAAAATAAATTGAAAGTTACCTGTAAAATAAATATAAATCCTAAGATAGCTAGAATATAATTATTATTTATATTGTAGCTATATTAGGGTTTATTTTAAAGGTAAGTATTTAGTTTTAAATAGGATTCATTTAGTTAATAAGAGTTAATTTATTTAGATTTATTTAATTAATATTTAAGTTAGGGGGGCGTTAGGGTTAGACTTAGGTTTAGGGGTTAATCATTTTATTACAGTGGCGGCGGCGTAGTGGGGGGCAGGATAGGGGTTAATAAATTTATTATAGGTGGCGACGGTGTAGGGGGGGCAGATTAAGGGTTAATAGATTTATTATAGGTGGCGACGGTGTAGGGGGGGCAGATTAGGGGTTAATAAGTTTAATATAGGTGGCGACGGTGTAGGGGGGGCAGGATAGGGGTTAATAGGTTTAATATAGGTTGCGGCGGGTTCAGGGAGCGGCGGTTTAGGGGTTAATACATTTATTATAGTTGCGGTGGGCTCCGGGAGCGGCGGTTTAGGGGGTAATAACTTTATTTAGTTGCGGCGGTGTAGGGGGGGGTCAGATTAGTGGTGTTTAGACTCGGGGTACATGTTAGGGTGTTAGGTGCAGACAGCTCCCATAGAAATCAATGGGATGTCTGTCAGCAGCGAACTTGTACTTTCGCTATGGTCAGACTCCCATTGATTCCTATGGGATCCGCCGCCTCCAGGGGTGGCGGATTGAAAACCAGGTACGCTGGGTCGTAAAAGTGCCGAGCGTACCTGCTAGTTTTATGATAGCTAGCAAAAGTAGTGAGAATGTGCCGCACTTGTGTGCGGAACATCTGGAGTGACGTAAGAATCGATCTGTGTCGGACTGAGTCCGGCGGATCGATGCTTACGTCACAAAATTCTACTTTTGCCGGTCTCGAGCCTTTGATAACTAAGGCGAATCAGCCTCGCCACAAATACGCTGCGGAATTCCAGCGTATTTGAGGTTGACGGCTTGATAACTACCCCCCAAGGTCACTTTACATAAGTGTAGGAGCAAACAGAAGTGTTATTTGGGAAGTCCTCACAAGGTTGGAGTTTTATGAGGTGCGGAGGAATTACAGGAGGGAAAGCACCTAACCCTGACAATACAGCAAAAGGATAGGGGCTCTAGAAATCAGTGTGACAAAAATAAACATATATGGCCATTTCAAAGAAAGAACAACAAAATGAACGCTCTGTTTTGATTGAAGATAGATCAAGAGATATTAAATGGAGTTTAAAACAAAAACTGTAGTTTATTACCTTTATTTAGAGAATAAAGTAGTACATTAGAGGCATTGTTTTCCATCAGAGGAGGTTAATAACGGAGCCAGGGGGCCTATTACATAAGGTAATAAATTGTGTGAAGAACAACACATCAGGCGTACAGAATACTCTGTTAGTATTCCTTCTGATCACATGACTGTGGGTAAGACTGTGCCATATAATCTGCATTGTCCTTGTTTTTCAGCAAAGCAATTATAAAACAGTCATTAGTCAAACTGATAAGTCTGTGATACAAGAATGTTTAATTCATCAGAGCCAGGAAAGAAAAGAAAAATCAAACGCCTTCTTCTGCATCCTAAACTACTTTAGTTACTGGGTAAATACACAGAACACAACATTACCATGTGGATAAGGAGATTGTATTGTGTACAAGGGGCGAGACCCCTGCTAATAAGGAGTGAGTTGCCTCCCATAGAAA
>NC_069503.1:1139472024-1139554259 GCF_027579735.1 Bombina bombina | reverse complement strand
TCAAAGAGATACTTTGTAATCCACATATAGTGAAACAATACACATTGCTTGATTGAAGCTTGTTACAAAGTCCAATCCCCAGCTGTTCTAGAATCAAGTGCAAATACCGTGTGTCTAGGGTAGAGCTTTCCAAACTTTTCATGTTGCTGACACACTTTTTAAACCTACATAATTTCACGACACAGTAATTGAGTTGTACTAACAAACAGGAGGTTAAACTAACTTGTTTTAAGAGCTACGGACACATACATAAATAATATAATAACTAAATGTATTTACAAGTAACAGTATGTATGTGCAAAAATAAAAAAAAAGTTTAATAACACCAATAGCTACTTACTATCGGCTAGATTTAGAGTTTTGTCGGTAACGACCAGCGTAGCTAACGCATGCTTTTTTTTCCCCGCACCTTTTAAATACCGCTGGTATTTAGAGTTCACAGAATGGCTGGGTTTTCAGTGTGTTAGGCTCCAAAAAGGGAGCGTAGAGCATAATTTACCGCCACTGCAACTCTAAATACCAGCGTTGCTTACTGACGCGGCCAGCTTCAAAAACGTGCTCGTGCACGATTCCCCCATAGGAAACAATGGGGCAGTTTGAGCTGAAAAAAAACCTAACACCTGCAAAAAAGCAGCGTTCAGCTCTTAACGC
The DNA here is from genome assembly GCF_027579735.1 of Bombina bombina. NCBI lineage: Eukaryota > Metazoa > Chordata > Amphibia > Anura > Bombinatoridae > Bombina > Bombina bombina. Next base: position 1,139,553,608 of record NC_069503.1, on the reverse strand, counting down.
AGCCCCATTGTTTCCTATGGGGAAACACTTCCTAAGTCTGCACCTAACACTCTAACATGAACCCCGAGTCTAAACACCCCTAACCTTACACTTATTAACCCCTAATCTGCCGCCCCCGCTATCGCTGACCCCTGCATATTATTATTAACCCCTAATCTGCCGCTCCGTACACCACCGCCACCTACGTACCCCTAATCTGCTGCCCACAACATCGCCGACCCCTATATTATATTTATTAACCCCTAATCTGCCGCCCCCAACGTCGCCGCCACCTACCTACAATTATTAACCCCTAATCTGCCGATCGGACCTCGCCGCTACTATAATAAATGTATTAAACCCTAAAGCTAAGTCTATCCATAACCCTAACACCCCCCTAAGTTAAATATAATTTTATTCTAACGAAATAAATTAACTCTTATTAAATAAATTATTCCTATTTAAAGCTAAATACTTACCTGTAAAATAAACTCTAATATATCTACAATATAAATTATAATTATATTGTAGCAATTTTAAAAATAATATTTATTTTACAGGCAACTTTGTAATTATTTTAACCAGGTACAATAGCTATTAAATAGTTAAGAACTATTTAATAGCTACCTAGTTAAAATAATTACAAAATTACCTGTAAAATAAATCCTAACCTAAGTTACAATTAAACCTAACACTACACTAGCAATAAATTAATTAAATAAAATACCTACAATTATCTACAATTAAACCTAACACTACACTATCAATAAATTAATTAAAATGACGACCGGCTCCATCTTGAAGATCTCCAGCGCGGATCCATCCTTTTCTTCCGACGACTAGACAACGAATGAAGGTTCCTTTAAGGGACGTCATCCAAGATGGCGTCCCTCGAATTCCGATTGGCTGATAGGATTCTATCAGCCAATCGGAATTAAGGTAGGAAAATTCTGATTGGCTGATGGAATCAGCCAATCAGATTCAAGTTCAATCCGATTGGCTGATCCGATCAGCCAATCAGATTGAGCTCGCATTCTATTGGCTGTTCCGATCAGCCAATAGAATGCGAGCTCAATCTGATTGGCTCGCATTCTGAATTCGAGGGACGCCATCTTGGATGACGTCCCTTAAAGGAACCTTCATTCGTCGTCTAGTCGTCGGAAGAAAAGGATGGATCCGCGCTGGAGGTCTTCAAGATGGAGCCGGTCGTCATCGGATGGAAGAACATAGAAGATGCGGCTTGGATGAAGATGTTTGCCGGTCCGGATGTCCTCTTCTGCCCGCTTGGATCAAGACTTAAAGCCGGAGGATGGATGTCTTCAGCCCCCTGCTTGGGCTTGGATCAAGACATCGGAGCCAGGACGGATCGGTGTGATACCCGGTGTGGTGAAGATAAGGTAGGAAGATCTTCAGGGGCTGTGTTAGGTTTATTTAAGGGGGGTTTGGGTTAGATTAGGGGTATGTGGGTGGTGGGTTGTAATGTTGGGGGGGGGTATTGTATGTTTTTTTTCTCCAGGCAAAAGAGCTGAATTCTTTGGGTAGGGCATTTTTTTATTTTGGGGGTCTTTGTTATTTTATTAGGGGGCTTAGAGTAGGTGTAATTAGTTTAAAATTGTTGTAATATTTTTCTAATGTTTGTAAATATTTTTTTATTTTTTGTAACTTAGTTCTTTTTTATTTTTTGTACTTTAGTTAGTTTATTTAATTGTATTTATTTGTAGGTATTTTATTTAATTACTTTATTGATAGTGTAGTGTTAGGTTTAATTGTAGATAATTGTAGGTATTTTATTTAATTCATTTATTGCTAGTGTAGTGGTAGGTTTAATTGTAAATTAGGTTAGGATTTATTTTACAGGTAATTTTGTAATTATTTTAACTAGGTAGCTATTAAATAGTTAATAACTATTTAATAGCTATTGTACCTGGTAAAAATAAATACAAAGTTGCCTGTAAAATAAACATTAATCTTAAAATAGCTACAATATAATTATAATTTATATTGTAGATATATTAGGGTTTATTTTACAGGTAAGTATTTAGCTTTAAATAGGAATCATTTATTTAATAAGAGTTAATTTATTTTGTTAAATTTAAATTATATTTAACTTAGGGGGGTGTTAGTGTTAGGGTTAGACTTAGCTTTAGGGGTTAATACATTTATTAGAGTAGCGGTGTGGTCCGGTCGGCAGATTAGGGGTTAATAAGTGTAGGTAGGTGTCGGCGACGTTGAGGGGGGCAGATTAGGGGTTAATAAATATTATGTAGGTGTCGGCGGTGTTAGGGGCAGCAGATTAGGGGTACATAAGTATAACGTAGGTGGCGGCGGTGTGCGGTCGGCAGATTAGGGGTTAAAAAAATTTATTATAGTGGCGGCGATGTGGGGGGACCTCGGTTTAGGGGTACATAGGTAGTTTATGGGTGTTAGTGTACTTTAGAGCACAGTAGTTAAGAGCTTTATGAACCGGCGTTAGCCCAAAAAGCTCTTAACTCCTGTTTTTTTTCTGCGGCTGGAGTTTTGTCGTTAGATTTCTAACGCTCACTTCAGCCACGACTCTAAATACCGGCGTTAGGTAGATCCCATTGAAAAGATAGGATACGCAAATTGCGTAGGGGGATCTGCGGTATGGAAAAGTCGCGGCTGCAAAGTGAGCGTTAGACCCTTTAATGACTGACTCCAAATACCAGCGGGCGGTAAAAACCAGCGTTAGGAGCCTCTAACGCTGGTTTTGACGGCTACCGCCAAACTCTAAATCTAGGCGTATATTAATAGAATGTTTGAGGTTGATGGGATGAACACAGTTTCTGAATATTTGGTGGAATATTAGATAAAGACACTAGCATTTCCTCATCAAGCATTTTTAAGCTTCCACTTCCTATGCATATATCAAGAGCAGGAGCAGCAATGCACTACTGGTAGCTAGCTGGAAAAAAACAAAACACTTTGACTTCTGCCTTTAGCTCAGCGTTTAAGCTGCCACCCTCAGAGCTGTGCGAGTTACACTGACTACAGCCCACACTGCTGGCCCACTCACTGACTACACATGCAGCCACAAGCCGATTGAGGAGACTACACGTGCATTCGAGAGCCAATGTGCCGCCAATGGGAATAGTTTCAGTTCCCACTGAGCTGCGGCAATAGGTTAAGTGCTTGACAAATATGTTCAAAAATTAGGAGCCAGTAAGAATATTTAGGAGCCAGGCATATTTTTAGGAGCCAGACAGTTGGATTTGTATATAGATATATGGAGAATAACCCAAAAAGTTAGGAGCCATGGGATAAAATTCTAGGAGCCAATGGCTCCCAGGTTCCTGAGTTTGTCAAGCCCTGGTAAGATGATCTGTGACCCACTAGGTATCAATCACGAGTCAACCATGTTATTTGGTAGCAAGCAGGCGGAAAGTCGGAAACAAAAAAACATTTTTTTTTAAATTACAATTCAAAAAAATTTGTGCTGAAGCAGGGACACACCTACACACTGCTGCCGACACACTAGGGCAATCCTCTCCTCCTGGGCCTCACACCCCACAGATACAAGGTGTATAAAAGAGCCCTGTAGTATATTAGATACTCCCCAGTCCGTATTATGAGTGACAGCGCCACAAGACTGTATAATAGCCTCTGTGTAAGTTTGTGTGGAACTGGTGTATAGTGCAGAGCTAGTAGTGATTGTGTTGACTACAGTGTATAAACCAGCCTTTGGTATCACAGTCCATGTAACACTCAGGGGGTATATTTGCTTATCCTCCTGTTGATCCTCTATACAGGTTCCACTTCTTAAAGATGGACAATAACCACATAGGTCCCACAAAGGTGCATTCATGGTAGTGAGAGTCCAAGATCCTTTCTTCTTGGGAATAACTCTTCTCTACCACTAGGAGGAGGCAAAGATTCCCAAACCCCAAGTGACCTATAAAACCCCTCCCACCTCACAGGTACCTCAGTCTAATGTATAGCCAAGCAAGTGAGGTAAGAAAAAGAAAATGTATGCTTACCTGATAAATGTATTTATTTTTTGACACAAAGAGTCCACGGATCATCTAATTACTATTGGGAATATCACTCCTGCCCTGCAGGAGGCGGCAAAGAGCACCACAGCAAAGCTGTTAAATATCACCTCCCACCCCTGTTATTCGACCGAAGTAAAGGAGAGAAAGGAAGTAACAAGGTGAAGAGGTGTCTGAAGCTTATAACAAACCAACAACCTGTCTATTAAACAGGGCGGGCCGTGGACTCAGTGTGTCAAAAAAGAAATAAATTTATCAGGTAAGCATAAATTTTCTTTTCTTTTTAATGACACAATGAGTCCACGGATCATCTAATTACTATTGGAAATCAATACCCAAGCTAAAGTGCACAGATGATACGGGAGGGACAAGACAGGAAACCTAAACTGAAGGCAACACTGCTTGAAGAACCCTTCTCCCAAAAGCAGGCTCAGCTGAGGCAAACGTGTCAAACTTATAGAACTTTGAAAAAGTGTGAAGAGAAGACCAAGTTGCAGCCTTGCAAATCTGTTCCACAGAAGCTTCATTTTTGAATGCCCATGAGGAAGCAACAGCCCTCGTGGAATGAGCCGTAACTCTCTGGAGGGGGCTGTCCATCAGTCCCATAGGCAAAACGTATGATACTCTTCAGCCAAAAAGAAAGAGAAGTAGCTGTGGCTTTCTGACCCTTACGTTTTCTCGAGAAAACCACAAACAAGGCAGAAGACTGACGAAAATCCTTAATCACCTGTGAGTAAAATTTTAAAGCACGTACCACGTCTAAATTGTGCAAAAGCTGTTCCTTCTGAGAGGAAGGATTAGGACACAAAAAAGGAACAACAATCTCCTGATTAAAGTTCCGCTCAGAAACTACTTTAGGAAGAAATCCGAATTTAGAACGTAAAACTACCTTATCTGATTGAAAAATAAGGTAAGGTGACTCATACTGTAATGCCGAGAGCTCTGACACTCTACGAGCAGAATAAATAGCAACCAGAAACAAAACTTTCCAAGATAACATCTTGATATCTAAGGAATGCATAGCCCCTTGAAGAACTTTAAGAATTCCATGGAGGAGTAACTGGTTTGAACACAGGCCTGATCCTGACCAAGGCTTGACAAAATGATTGTACATCTCGGATATCTGCCAGACGTTTGTGTTACAAAATAGATAAGGCAGAAATTTGACCCTTTAGGGAACTTTCAATAATCCTTTCCCTAAGCCCTCTTGGAGAAAAGACAAAATTCTAGGAATCCTGGCTCTACTCTAGGAGTAGCCCTTGGATTCACACCAATAGAGATATTTACGCCATATCTTGTGAAAAATCTTTCTAGTTACAGGTTTACGAGCCTGAATCATGGTCTCTATGACCGATTCTGATAATCCCCACTTCAGAGAAACTAGATCTGGATGAAGGAAGGGCCCTTGAAGTAGAAGGTTCCTCAAGGGAAGTCTCCAAGGTGAAAGAGACAACATGTCCACCAGATCTGCATACCAAATCCTGTGAGCCCAAGGCTGTGCAATGAGGATCACCGATGCCCTTTGCTGCTTGATTTGAGTAATGACCCGAGTAAGAAGAGCGAACAAAGGAAATACGTATGCTAGACTGAAGGTCCAAGGTACAGCCAGGGCATCTATCAGTACCGCCTAAATGTCCCTGGATCTCAATCCGTATCTCGGACGCTTGGCATTCTGCCGAGATGTCATGAGATCCAATTCCGGCTGACCCCACTTGAGGATCAGGCTGGAAAATACGTCCGGATGGAGCTCCGACTGGAACCTGATAAACTGGGCCAAGGCTAACTGGGGCCAGGTCAGAAGAGCATTGAAGATCGCTCTCAACTCCAGAATGTTTATAGGCAGAACAGACTCTGACTGAGTCCAAACTCCCTGAGCCTTTAGGGAGCCCCAGACTGCTCCCCATCCTAGAAGGCCGGCGTCTGTTGTCACAATCACCCACGAGGGTCTGCGAAAGCAGGGTACCTGGGAGAGATGATCCTGAGACACCCACCCTTGAAGAGAATCCCTTGTCTCCTGCTCCAGTAGAATTCGTACAGACAAATCCGCATAATCTCCGTTCCACTGACTGAACATGTTTAACTGCAGATGTCTGAGGTGGAAACGAGCGGACGGGATGATATCCATTGCCGCCACCATCAGCCCGATTACCTTCATGCACAAAGCCACTGATGGCCGAGGAGCGGACTGAAGTGCTAGGCAAGAATCAAAAATCTTTGATTTCTTGACTTATGTCAGAAAAATCTACATTGATAGGGAATCTATTATGGTTCCCAAGAAGGTTACCCTTGTATTTGGAACTAAGGAGCTCTTTTCCAAGTTTACCTTCCATCCGTGGAATAGTAGGAAAGATAATAGCATTTCCAAAAGATAAGGCGCCACTGCAATGCCCTGTAATCGGAGCACCCCCAGTAGGGATCTCAGAACCTTTGAGAAAATTCTGGGAGCTGTGGCAAGACCGAAAGGAAGAGCCACGATTGAAAGTTTTTGTCTAGAAAGACAAACCTTAGAAACTTGTGATGATCCCTGTGAATGGGAACATGCAGGTACATGTCCTTTAAATCCACTGTAGTCATAAATTGACCCTCTTGGACCAAAGGGAGAATGGAACGAATAGCTTCCATCTTGAAGGACGGTACTCTGAGGAATTTGTTTAGACTCTTGAGATCTAAAATTGGCCTGAAAGTTCCCTCTTTTTAGTGAACCACGAACAGATTGGAATAAAATCCCAGACCCTGTTCCTGTATCGGAAGCGGAACTATTACTCCCAGGTCAGAGAGGTCTCTTACAAAGCCTAAGAACGCCTCTCTTTTTGTCTGGTCTACAGATAATCTTGAAAGCAGAAACCTGCCTCTGGGAGCAAAACCTTTGAACTCTAGCTTGTATGCCTGGGACACTATGTTTACTGCCCAGGGATCCTGAACATCTCGAACCCAAGCCTGAGCAAAAAAGGAAGTCTGTCCCCTACAAGATCCGGTCCTTGATCGGGGGCAGGCCCTTCATGCTGTCCTTAATTCAATAGCAGGCTTCTTGGATTGATTTCCTTTACTCCAAGACCGATTAGGTCTCCATGAAGGTTTAGACCGTTCCTGCTTGGAAGAGGAAGAATTTCATTTGAATTTTCTAAAGAAACAAAAATTACTCTGACATCCCCTTTTGCTTGTTTCTCTTATCCTGAGGGAGAAGATGACCCTTTCCTCCCCTAATATCAGCGATTAATTCCGTTAAACCTTGCCCAAACAAGGTCTTTCCCTTGAAGGGGATTGCCAAAAGTTTAGATATAGAGGACATGTCCGCAGACCAAAGCTTTAACCATAAGGCTCTGCGGGCCAGAACAGCAAAACTTGATATTTTTGCTCCTGGATTGATAACCTGTAGGGAAGCATCAGTAATAAAAGGAATTAGCTAACTTAAGAGCTTTTATCCTATCCTAAATCTCATCAAGGGGAGTGTCTGTCCTGATATCATCAGACAGCACATCAAACCAATATGCCGCCATGCTAGTGACGGTGGAAATGCACACTGCAGGTTGCCATTGTAACTCCTGCTGTACATACATCTTCTTGAGTAACCCCTCTAATTTTTTATCCATAGGATCCTTAAAGGCCCAACTATCCTCTATGGGTAGTTACTGTTTGCCCAGACTCCTTGATAGGGTCCGCTATGGTAAACATCTTTTTAAATATAGGAGAAGGAGAAAAAGGGATACCCGGTCTCTCCCATTCTTAAGCAATAATCTCAGTAGTTTAATCTGGTACAGGAAAAACCTCCACCAAGGAAGAAAAATCAAAATATTTGTTTAGCTTACTGGATCTTTTAGGATAAACTACGACCGTGGTGTCGCTGTCGTCCAATGTAGCTAAAACCTCCTTGAGTAACAGACGGAGGTGTGATAGCTTAAACTGAAAGATACAACTTCAGTATCAGCAAAAGGAATTACACTGTCAGAAACTGAAATTTCACCTTCAGATGCTACTAAAGTATCCTCCTCCTCAGGCTTCTGGGAGGGGGCATTTAAAATAGCAACAACTGCATCAGAAACCTCGCTTGCTGAATGTCTGATTTTTCTCTTACGCTTTCCCTGCAACATTGGAATAGCAGACAACGCATCAGAAACTGCAGAAGACATGAGAGAAGTGATGTCTTGTAAAGTAACTCCAGAAGAAGTTAGAGGAAATGCAGGGCACTGCATGTGAGGGCGGTAAAACTTGGGACACCTGAGGAGAGAGCTGCGGCATACATTGAACATTGTCATTAGATTCCTGAACAGCATCCTCTTGAAAATGTTGGCTCAGAAAAAAGTCTATCCCTAAAATATAAGGACCTCTATTACATCAGGAACAGAAAGGGATTGGTGGTTCCACATTGGCATCAAAAGAACAAGTGACACTTTGCATGGCCTCTTGGACCATTCTGACTCACAATGATTCAATTTATGAATACAAAGTTTGAATTTTTAATAGAAATCAAAACATACAAAAACGTTACTGTCACTTTAAATTTTAAAACGGTAACTTTTTCCTTTTTTATTTTTTAAGTGTAGAGAGGACAGAAAAGCTAACCCTGCATATCACCTCTGCATCTCAGCAGTACTCTGCTGAGGTGCCTACCTGACCGTTATAGCCAACTCCCTCTGAGCAGAAGTCGTTCCCACAATATCATAACCGGAACTCAGCAGCAGCAAAACGGAACCCCTAAAAACGCATGTTAATTACAGAATGCGTAACAAGAAAAGACAGTTGTACAACTTCCCTTCCGACCCTCAGGAAGTGAAGGGGAAAAAGGTGCGCAACGCCATTGCCGCTCTAGAACCGCCCCTCATGGGCGTCGCCAATGTAGTCATCTCCCGGTCTGCATATTTGTTTTATGAAACCGCCGGGATATGTGAACCACCACCAGTATTTTTAAGCCCCAGTGCCTGCGTGTATGCTGCCCACATAGTGTCTCCTGAGTACCTAGGAGAATTTATGTTTTAAAAATATAAAAGTGCCCAATTCCTAAAGGCTTCCTTATATGTCCCAATGTATGAAATAAAGTGCCCAACTTTTTCTGAGTCTTTTTCTTCTGTTAACCCCAGAAATAAAAGTCAGCATTTACCTCATATTCTGCCCGACAGCAAGGCAGCTCTCAGGTTTGAGAGGTCCTCTCCCTCACATGGACCTGTCAGGGTACAGGTGAATGACATATATATATATATATATATATATATATATATATATATATATATATGTATATAATAAGACAAAATAAATTGTTTATGTATGAAGCCATATTTGTATCAGATATTATTAAAAACAGAATTTATGCTTACCTGATAAATTACTTTCTCTTGTGGTGTATCCAGTCCACGGATTCATCCTTTACTTGTGGGATATTCTCATTCCCAACAGGAAGTGGCAAAGAGAGCACACAGCAGAGCTGTCCATATAGCTCCCCCTCTAGCTCCACCCCCCAGTAATTCGACCAAAGGTTAGGAAGAAAAAGGAAATGACAGGGCGGGCCGTGGACTGGATACACCACAAGAGAAAGTAATTTATCAGGTAAGCATAAAACATAATTTATGCTTACCTGATAAATTCCTTTCTCCTGTAGTGTAGTCAGTCCACGGGTCATCATTACTTCTGGGATATTAACTCCTCCCCAACAGGAAGTGCAAGAGGATCACCCAAGCAGAGCTGCTATATAGCTCCTCCCCTCTACGTCACACCCAGTCATTCGACCGAGAACCAAACGACAAAGGAGAAACTATAGGGTGCAGTGGTGACTGGAGTATAATTTAAAAATTTAGACCTGCCATAAAAAACAGGGCGGGCCGTGGACTGACCACACTACAGGAGAAAGGAATTTATCAGGTAAGCATAAATTATGTTTTCTCCTGTTAAGTGTAGTCAGTCCACGGGTCATGATTACTTCTGGGATACCAATACCAAAGCTAAAGTACACGGATGACGGGAGGGACAGGCAGGATCTTTATACGGAAGGGACCACTGCCTGAAGAACCTTTCTCCCAAAAACAGCCTCCGAAGAAGCAAAAGTATCAAATTTGTAAAATTTGGAAAAAGTATGAAGAGAAGACCAAGTTGCAGCCTTGCAAATCTGTTCAACAGAGGCCTCGTTCTTAAAGGCCCAAGTGGAAGCCACAGCTCTAGTGGAATAAGCTGTAATTCTATCAGGAGGCTGCTGTCCAGCAGTCTCATAGGCTAAACGTATTATGCTACGAAGCCAAAAAGAGAGAGAGGTAGCAGGAGCTTTTTGACCTCTCCTCTGTCCAGAATAAACGACAAACAGGGAAGAAGTTTGGCGAAAATCTTTTGTTGCCTGCAAATAAAATTTCAGGGCACGGACTACATCTAGATTGTGCAGAAGTCGTTCCTTCTTTGAAGAAGGGTTAGGACACAATGATGGCACAACAATCTCTTGATTGATATTCTTGTTAGTGACAACCTTAGGCAAAAACCCAGGTTTAGTACGCAGAACTACCTTATCTGAATGAAAAATCAGATACAGAGAATCACAATGTAAGGCTGATAACTCAGAGACTCTACGAGCCAAGGAAATAGCCATTAAAAACAGAACTTTCCAAGATAACAGCTTGATATCAATGGAATGAAGGGGTTCAAACGGAACACCCTGTAAAACGTTAAGAACTAAATTTAAGCTCCATGGTGGAGCAACAGTTTTAAACACAGGCTTAATCCTGGCCAAAGCCTGGCAAAAAGCCTGAACGTCTGGAACTTCTGACAGACGCTTGTGTAAAAGAATGGACAGAGCTGAGATCTGTCCCTTTAAGGAACTAGCAGATAAACCCTTTTCTAAACCTTCTTGTAGAAAAGACAATATCCTAGGAATCCTAACCTTACTCCATGAGTAACTCTTGGATTCGCACCAATGTAAGTATTTACGCCATATTTTATGGTAAATCTTTCTGGTAACAGGCTTCCTAGCCTGTATTAAGGTATCAATAACTGACTCCGAAAAACCACGCTTTGATAAAATCAAGCGTTCAATTTCCAAGCAGTCAGCTTCAGAGAAATTAGATTTTGATGTTTGAAAGGACCCTGAATTAGAAGGTCCTGTCTCAGAGGCAGAGACCAAGGTGGACAGGATGACATGTCCACTAGATCTGCATACCAGGTCCTGCGTGGCCACGCAGGCGCTATCAGAATCACCGATGCTCTCTCCTGTTTGATCCTGGCAATCAATCGAGGAAGCATCGGGAAGGGTGGAAACACATAGGCCATCCCGAAGGTCCAAGGTGCTGTCAAAGCATCTACCAGGACTGCTCCCGGGTCCCTGGACCTGGACCCGTAACAAGGAAGCTTGGCGTTCTGGCGAGACGCCATGAGATCTATCTCTGGTTTGCCCCAAAGTCGAAGTATTTGGGCAAAGATCTCCGGATGAAGTTCCCACTCCCCCGGATGAAAAGTCTGACGACTTAGGAAATCCGCCTCCCAGTTCTCCACTCCAGGAATTTGGATCGCTGACAGGTGGCAAGAGTGAGACTCTGCCCAGCGAATTATCTTTGATACTTCCATCATCGCTAGGGAGCTTCTTGTCCCTCCTTGATGGTTGATGTAAGCTACAGTCGTGATGTTGTCCGACTGAAACCTGATGAACCCCCGAGTTATTAACTGAGGCCAAGCCAGAAGGGCATTGAGAACTGCTCTCAATTCCAGAATGTTTATTGGAAGGAGACTCTCCTCCTGAGTCCATGATCCCTGAGCCTTCAGGGAATTCCAGACAGCGCCCCAACCTAGTAGGCTGGCGTCTGTTGTTACAATTGTCCAATCTGGTCTGCTGAATGGCATCCCCCTGGACAGATGTGGCCGAGAAAGCCACCATAGAAGAGAATTTCTGGTCTCTTGATCCAGATTCAGAGTAGGACAAATCTGAGTAATCCCCATTCCACTGACTTAGCATGCACAATTGCAGCGGTCTGAGATGTAGGCGTGCAAAGGGTACTATGTCCATTGCCACTACCATTAAGCCGATTACCTCCATGCATTGAGCCACTGACGGGTGTTGAATGGAATGAAGGACACGGCAAGCATTTTGAAGCTTTGTTAACCTGTCTTCTGTCAGGTAAATCTTCATTTCTACATAATCTATAAGAGTCCCCAAGAAGGGAACCCTTGTGAGTGGTAAGAGAGAACTCTTCTCTTCGTTCACCTTCCACCCATGCGACCTTAGAAATGACAGTACTAACTCTGTATGAGACCTGGCAGTTTGAAAGCTTGACGCTTGTATCAGAATGTCGTCTAGGTACGGAGCCACCGAAATTCCTTGCGGTCTTAGTACCGCCAGAAGAGAGCCCAGAACCTTTGTGAAGATTCTTGGAGCCGTAGCCAACCCGAATGGAAGAGCTACAAACTGGTAATGCCTGTCTAGGAAGGCAAACCTTAGATACCGGTAATGATCTTTGTGAATTGGTATATGAAGGTAGGCATCCTTTAAATCCACTGTGGTCATGTACTGACCCTTTTGGATCATGGGTAAGATTGTCCGAATAGTTTCCATTTTGAACGATGGAACTCTTAGGAATTTGTTTAGGATCTTTAAATCCAAGATTGGTCTGAAGGTTCCTTCTTTCTTGGGAACCACAAACAGATTTGAGTAAAACCCTTGTCCGTGTTCCGACCGCGGAACCGGATGGATCACTCCCATTAGTAAAAGATCTTGTACACAGCGTAGAAACGCCTCTTTCTTTATCTGGTTTGTTGACAACCTTGAAAGATGAAATCTCCCTTTTGGGGGAGAGGCTTTGAAGTCCAGAAGATATCCCTGAGATATGATCTCTAATGCCCAGGGATCCTGGACATCTCTTGCCCAAGCCTGGGCGAAGAGAGAAAGTCTGCCCCCCACTAGATCCGTTCCCGGATCGGGGGCCCTCACTTCATGCTGTCTTAGGGGCAGCAGCAGGTTTTCTGGCCTGCTTGCCCTTGTTCCAGGACTGGTTAGGTTTCCAGCCTTGTCTGTAGCGAGCAACAGCTCCTTCCTGTTTTGGTGCAGAGGAAGTTGATGCTGCTCCTGCCTTGAAGTTACAAAGGCACGAAAATTAGACTGTCTAGCCCTAGGTTTGGCTCTGTCTTGAGGCAGGGCATGGCCTTTACCTCCTGTAATGTCAGCGATAATTTCTTTCAAACCGGGCCCGAATAAGGTCTGCCCTTTGAAAGGTATGTTAAGTAATTTAGATTTAGAAGTAACATCAGCTGACCAGGATTTTAGCCACAGCGCTCTGCGTGCCTGAATGGCAAATCCGGAATTCTTAGCCGTAAGTTTAGTTAAATGTACTACGGCATCAGAAATAAATGAATTAGCTAGCTTAAGGGTTTTAAGCTTGTGTGTAATCTCATCTAATGGAGCTGATTCAAGGGTCTCTTCCAGAGACTCAAACCAAAATGCTGCTGCAGCCGTGACAGGCGCAATGCATGCAAGGGGTTGCAATATAAAACCTTGTTGAACAAACATTTTCTTAAGGTAACCCTCTAACTTTTTATCCATTGGATCTGAAAAGGCGCAGCTATCCTCCACCGGGATAGTGGTACGCTTAGCTAAAGTAGAAACTGCTCCCTCCACCTTAGGGACCGTTTGCCATAAGTCCCGTGTGGTGGCGTCTATTGGAAACATCTTTCTGAATATAGGAGGGGGTGAGAAAGGCACACCGGGTCTATCCCACTCCTTAGTAACAATTTCAGTAAGTCTCTTAGGTATTGGAAAAACGTCAGTACTCGACGGTACCGCAAAATATTTATCCAACCTACACATTTTCTCTGGTATTGCAACTGTGTTACAATCATTCAGAGCCGCTAACACCTCCCCTAGTAATACACAGAGGTTTTCCAGCTTAAACTTAAAATTTGAAATGTCTGAATCCAATTTATTTGGATCAGATCCGTCACCCGCAGAATGAAGCTCTCCGTGCTCATGTTCTGCAAATTGTGACGCAGTATCTGACATGGCCCTAATATTATCAGCGCACTCTGTTCTCACCCCAGAGTGATCTCGCTTACCTCTAAGTTCTGGTAATTTAGACAAAACTTCAGTCATAACATTAGCCATGTCCTGTAGTGTGATTTGTAATGGCCGCCCTGAAGTACTCGGCGTTACAATATCACGCACCTCCCGAGCGGGAGATGCAGGTACTGACACGTGAGGCAAGTTAGTCGGCATAACTTCCCCCTCGTTGTTTGGTGAATGATGTTCAATTTGTACAGAATGACTCTTATTCAAAGTAGCATCAATGCAATTAGTACATAAATTTCTATTGGGCTCCACCTTGGCTTTTGCACATATAGCACAGAGATATTCCTCTGAGTCAGACATGTTTAACAAACTAGCAATTAAACTAGCAAGCTTGGAAATACTTTTCACTCAAATTACAAGTAATAATAAGGAACCGGAAAAATTATAAAAACCAGATTTTTCCCGGTAAAGGCATAAATTTAGCAAAGGATTGCCCCCATTAGTAATGGATAACTAACCCTTAATAGCAGAAAAAAATTTACAAAACATAAACGTTTTTTATCACAGTCAAAGCACAATCTCACAGGTCTGCTGTGAGTGATTACCTCCCTCAAAATAATTTTTGAAGACCCTTGAGCTCTGTAGAGACGATCCGGATCATGCAGGGAGAGAAACAGACTTTTGACTGAATTTTTGATGCGTAGCAAAAGCGCCAAAATAGGCCCCTCCCCCTCATCCACAGCAGTGAGGGAAGTTCAGTAAACTGTCTTAAATTAAAATAAACGACAGCCAAGTGGAAAAACAGTGCCCAAAAACAATTTTTCACCCAGTACCTCAGATAATTAAACAATTTAGCATGCCAGCAAAAACGTTTAAAATCAAATAACATGAAATGTTATTAAACAGCCTGTTGCTAGACGTTCCCACTGCAAGTTAGGCTAAAAATTATATGCATATAGTATTACCCAGAGAAGTGCCATTCCCCAGAATACTGAAGTGTACACATATATACATAAACAGCCTGATACCAGTTGCTACTACTGCATTTAAGGCTGAACTTACATTATATCGGTATTGGCAGTATTTTCTCAGTCAATTCCATTCCTCAGAAAATAATATACTGCAACATACCTCTTTGCAGGTGAACCTGCCCGCTGTCCCCTGATCTGAAGTTTACCTCACTCCTCAGAATGGCCGAGAACAGCAAAATGAATCTTAGCTACGCCGGCTAAAATCATTCAAAAACTCAGGTAGATTCTTCTTCAAATTCTACCTGAGAAGGAACAACACACTCCGGTGCTGTTTTAAAATAACAAACTTTTGATTGAAGATATAAAAACTAAGTATAATCACCACAGTCCTCTCACACATCCTATCTATTAGTTGGGTGCAAGAGAATGACTGGGTGTGACGTAGAGGGGAGGAGCTATATAGCAGCTCTGCTTGGGTGATCCTCTTGCACTTCCTGTTGGGGCGGAGTTAATATCCCAGAAGTAATGATGACCCGTGGACTGACTACACTTAACAGGAGAAATTCTGTTTTCATTTGTAAGGTGTATCCAGTCCACAGATTCATCCTTTACTTGTGGGATACCAATACCAAAGCTTTAGGACACGGATGAAGGGAGGGAACAAGACAGGTACCTTAAACGGAAGGCACCACTGCTTGTAAAACTTTTCTCCCAAAAATAGCCTCCGAAGAAGCAAAAGTATCGAATTTGGAAAATTTGGAAAAAGTATGCAGCGAAGACCAAGTCGCTGCCTTACAAATCTGTTCAACAGAAGCCTCATTTTTAAAAGCCCATGTGGAAGCCACTGCTCTGGTAGAATGAGCAGTAATTGTTTCAGGAGGCTGCTGGCCAGCAGTCTCGTAGGCCAAACGGATGATGCTTTTCAGCCAAAAGGAAAGAGAGGTAGCGGTCGCCTTCTGACCTCTGCTCTTACCAGAGTAGATAACAACGTAGGGGAAGAAATACATATATTCACAGACCTCTCGTCTGTAACGCTACAGAAGAGGAGAGTATTGTCACACATTACATCTTATCTTAAGCAGAATGGAATCCCATATAGATGGGGTTTTCCTGTGTCACTGATAGCCACACACCAGAATAAAACAGTTATATTTCGACCAGGCATGGACCCACAAAGGTTCTACCAGGAACTCTCAGCGTCATCTAACAACGGCAATGATCAGACAGAGGGCCCCGCAGAAGGTACACCTTTTTCCTCTTCCTCTTCACAGGAATCAAGGCCAAGCACTTGAATGTTGTTTAACATCCCAGGGACATAATGAAAAGTCCAGTACTATCCCTTTTATTACGGACACATAGCAAGGACACTTCACAGCCATGAGAGACCTTGTATCTAAGTGAACAGATTGACCTGTTTGCCAAAGGAGATTCTCTTTCTACCGCTGTGGAGATGGACTCTTTTGACATCACGGCAGAGTTAAGGGTAATGTAGCGAAGAGGAAATGTTTGATAATATAAATTGTTTGTAAAGTTCTTATATGTCTCTTCCCTTAAGTTTTGATGTTACCCTAACTGTGACACTATGTTAGGATTCTCATACAAACTGTACTAAAGGTGCAGGATTATCTCCATAGTTGTATTTTTATATATACCTTCTAAAACGCTCCTATTCTCAAACCCTGAAGTTGAACTAAGTATGATATTATACCTGTACTTTTACATACATTGAACTGAAGCTTTATGATTTAATATAGCTATATTTTTCTATGTACATATCGCCAGGTTCCTACGATCACATTACCATATCTATATGCGAATACCTTTTATATAAGAACAGGCCACCTAACACCTCCATGGAGAGGTACTTAAGCCCCTATATACTGCGAGAACTCCTAGCTATGCATACCTTTGGTTGTACGGTCGCCTCCAATATACCCGGAGGCGGACTCTTCTCACGATAGAGTAATGGGTACAGCGGAGTAGAGAAAAAGTTTTATAATATAAATTGTTAGTAAGGTTCTTATGTGTTTCGGTTCTCAAGTTCTGATGTTGATCTATTTGTGATACCATGACTGTTCCCTCACACCAAATGAGTGAAGGGTGTAGGGTTAATATCATGATTGCATTGTGGTTGATGTTTTTTTATCTCCTTTTCTACATACCTTTTCATATGCTTCTGTTTTCAAGCTCTGTTGTTGACCTAATGATGATATTGTGTTTGTGCTCTTACCTACACTGAGCTACAGCCTTTTGATTCATTACAGTTAAACTTTTCCATGTTCCCATCTTTGGGCCTTTAAGACCACACTGCCTCATCTGTATAGTAACATCTGCTATGCAGGATTAGGACACCCAACATATCAATAGAATTGCACCTAAGTCCCTTTACACCAGCAGATTTACTAATCATACATACCTCTTATTATATGGTCACCCCCAGCGTGCCGGGAAACCACAGTAGATGTGAGGCGACCCAAGGACCACATTGCCCCCTTAGTAACGCTAGATATTCTTAGGTGGCGGACAAGTCTACTAGAATTATAATTTTCTTATACACTAATAATGGTCTAATGATATGGTTTAAAGTAATCTTGCCAGGACTTGGCTGTAAACTAACACATGGCGTCCTCAATGAATACTTAGATATCCACTCATAACCTCTGGACATACCCCTTTTTCTCGTACCCTTCCCCCTACAACCCACCCTTTATTATACCCCCCATCTGTTCCCTCCCCCTCTCTCCTAAACCCCTTTTTGCCTTACATCGCCACTAAGGTAATTAAATTAAAAATAAACCTACAATGGGTATACTACCCCTAGTGTTTTTCTTGTCTTTATTAGGTAATTTCTTAATACTAGCTACAACTATTCTTACTGTTCAGCAGTAGCTAACCCCTACTGTCCCATTTATCTCACTTACACTCTTTAACCTAAAAGCTTTCTTTCTCTCCTTTTCTTTTCTTTCTTCCCTTTATCTTTAATCCGATTCCTCTTTTTTTTTCTCTTCATTGTTAACATGTTTTCCAAAACCAGCAGATTCCAGGACCACTCTATACAATTGACCACCATAAATGCCAAAGGTCTTAACAACCCCGGAAAGTGCTCTATTGCATTCCGTGAGCTCAACAAACTGAATAGTCACATATTAATGATACAGGAGACGCACTGTCAAAAAGGTAAGGAGCCTAAATGGCACAACACACAGTACCCCACTGCCTTTTTACTTTCGGTCCGAATAAGAGAGCTGGAGTTGGTATACTCTAACACAAGACAATGCCAATACAAATATCTCACATTGACAGAGACCCGGAGGGTCGATACCTATTATTTATAGGCATACTATATGGTCACCATATCACACTTCTAAATATCTACGCACCAAATAAGGTTCAGCCCTCTTTCTTTAAAAAAATAGCCAACCTATTTCTAGATCATGTGCAAGGAATCACATACATAGCGGGGGGACCTTAATATTGCCTTAGACCCAGTATTGGATTCCTCTAGAGGATCCTCTAATACACCCAAAACTGCCTTGAAATTTATTAAGAATACACTATATAATCTAAATCTTCATGACATTTGGAGGACGCTCTACCCCTCCGACAGGGATTATACTTTTTACTCTAATACCCATAATTGTTATACAAGGATTGATCATATACTAACTGACTCCCACGGCCTAACTATCATTACCTCTTGCTCCATTGGCCCCATCACATGGTCTGACCATGCCCATGTCTCTTGTCGGATTCTATGGCCTGATGTCCCAGTCTCCCCTAGACTCTGGAGATTAGACGACACTTTATTGCATAACCACTCAATCACAACAGACATACAGAAACGACTCGCAGAATACTTTGAGCTTAACTCGCACTCCCCTGCATCTCATCTCAGTGAATGGGAGGCACATAAAACAGTTATTAGGGGTCTGTTTATTAAACATAAGTCCAAATTGAATAGAGTTTCCAGAGAAAAACACACCTACATGCTGAAAGCTATTGGCTCTTTGGAACGAGAACATAAAAAAGACCTTTCCAACCAAACACTTAAAAATAGACTTCTTGATGCAAGATTAGCGCTCAGACGACATCTAACAGAGATCCACCAGCGAAACGCATTATGTCTCAAACAATATTACTTCGAGGGGGGTAATAAACCTGGCAAAATTCTTGCCAGAAGCCTTCGCAGGAAAAGGCTGAGTACATATGTCCACTCGCTCCTAACATCTGAGGACCTGGTAGTCAAAGTCTCAAAATTGCCTCGACTTTCCAAGACTACTATAGTAGATTATACAATATAGACAGCAATCAATCACCTGACAACACAGCCCTCCTTTCCGTGGCTATTAGTAATTATTTTACTGGATTAAAACTCCCGACCCTAGACAAAAACGCGGCAGACTCTTTATCTGCTCCTATATCCTTAGAGGAGAATTCCCTTGCCATCAAAGAGATGCCCTCGGGGAAAAGCCCGGAACCTGATGGTCTCACTTCTAGATATTATAAAAAGTTTCAGGGAACCCTCTCAGCCCATATGCAATATCTGTTTAATAAATTTCGTGAAGACCCGACACTGACTGAGAATTTATTGGAAGCTCATATCACTGTAATTGCTAAGCCGTGAAAGCCAGCGACTAGTCCGGGGAATTTTAGGCCCATCTTCCTTATCAATCATGACATGAAAATACTGGCCAAAATTTTTGCTAATAGGCTTAATAAATTTATCACTGGGCTTATAAATAATGATCAAGTAGGCTTCATACCCAGGAGAGAGGCTAGAGACAATACCGCCAAAGTAATTCAGCTTATAAACCATGCAAAGGTCTCTAACATCCCTATGGTGCTCTTCTCCGCAGACACGGAGAAGGCCTTTGACAGGGTGGGCTGGCTCTTTCGGCGACATGCAATGAGCGAGATGGGATTGCCAAGGGAATTCCTAAATATGACGATGGCCCTGTACTCTAGACCAAATGCTAGGGTCAGGGTTAACAGTATGCTCTCAAATGGTTTTTGCATCAGTAATGGTACACGGCAGGGATGCCCGCTTTCGCCACTGCTGTTTGCAATCTCTATTAAAGTCCTTGCCCAAAAAAAACAGAATTTATGCTTACCTGATAAATTAATTTCTCTTGCGGTGTATCCAGTCCACGGATTCATCCTTTACTTGTGGAATATTCTCATTCCCTACAGGAAGTGGCAAAGAGAGCACACAGCAGAGCTGTCCATATAGCTCCCCCTCTAGCTCCACCCCCCAGTCATTCGACCAAAGGTTAGGAAGAAAAAGGAGAAACCATAGGGTGCAGTGGTGACTGTAGTTTAAACAAAAAATTTTTTACCTGACTTAATTGCCAGGGCGGGCCGTGGACTGGATACACCGCAAGAGAAAGTAATTTATCAGGTAAGCATAAATTCTGTTTTCTCTTGCAAGGTGTATCCAGTCCACGGATTCATCCTTTACTTGTGGGATACCAATACCAAAGCTTTAGGACATGGATGAAGGGAGGGAACAAGACAGGTACCTTAAACGGAAGGCACCACTGCTTGCAAAACCTTTCTCCCAAAAATAGCCTCCGAAGAAGCAAAAGTATCGAATTTGTAAAATTTGGCAAAAGTATGCAGTGAAGACCAAGTCGCTGCCTTACAAATCTGTTCAACAGAAGCCTCATTCTTGAAAGCCCATGTGGAAGCCACTGCTCTGGTAGAATGAGCAGTAATTCTTTCAGGAGGCTGCTGGTCAGCAGTCTCATAGGCCAAATGGATGATGCTTTTCAGCCAAAAGGAAAGAGAGGTAGCAGTCGCTTTCTGACCTCTCTTCTTACCAGAATAGATAACAAACAAGGAAGATGTTTGTCTGAAATCCTTAGTTGCTTGTAAATAGAACTTTAAAGCACGAACTACATCAAGATTGTGTAGTAGACGTTCCGTCTTTGAAGATGGATTAGGACACAGAGAAGGAACAACTATTTCCTGGTTAATAATCTTGTTAGAAATAACTTTAGGAAAAAAAACAGGTTTAGTACGCAAAACTACCATATCTGCATGGAACACCAGGTAAGGTGAATCACATTGTAAGGCAGATAATTCGGAGACTCTTCGAGCAGAAGAGATAGCTACCAAAAACAAAACTTTCCAGGATAACAACTTAATATCTATGGAATGTAAAGGTTCAACGGAACCCCTTGAAGAACTGAAAGAACTAGATTTAGACTCCATGGCGGAGCCACAGGTTTATAGACAGGCTTGATTCTGACAAAAGCCTGTGCAAACGCTTGAACGTCTGGTACCTCTGCCAGACGCTTGTGTAAAAGGATAGACAGAGCAGATATCTGTCCCTTTAAAGAACTAGCTGACAATCCTTTCTCCAATCTGTCTTGGAGAAAGGACAATATCCTGGGAATCCTAATCTTACTCCATGAGTAACCCTTGGATTCACACCAACAAAGATATTTCCGCCATATCTTATGGTAGATTTTTCTAGCCTGAATCAGAGTATCTATAACTGACTCAGAGAAACCACGCTTTGATAGAATTAAGCGTTTAATCTCCAAGCAGTCAGACGTAGAGAAACTAGATTTGGATGCTTGAACGGACCCTGTATTAGAAGGTCCTGCCTCATTGGCAGTGTCCATGGTGGGACAGATGACATGTCCACTAGGTCTGCATACCAAGTCCTGTGTGGCCACGCAGGCGCTATCAAAATCACCGAAGCCTTCTCCTGCTTGATTCTGGCGATCAGACGAGGGAGAAGAGGAAACGGTGGGAAAACATAAGCCAGATTGAAGGACCAAGACGCTGCTAGAGCATCTATCAATGCTGCCTTGGGGTCCCGGGACCTGGATCCGTAGAGAGGAAGCTTGGTGTTTTGACGGGACGCCATCAGATCCAACTCTGGAATGCCCCATAGCTGAGTCAGCTGGGCAAATACCTCCGGGTGGAGTTCCCACTCCCCCGGGTGAAAAGTCTGACGACTCAGAAAATCCGCCTCCCAGTTGTCTACTCCTGGGATGTGAATTGCTGAAAGATGGCAGGAGTGGTCCTCCGCCCACCTGATTATTTTGGTTACTTCCTTTATCGCTAGGGAATTCTTTGTTCCCCCCTGATGATTGATGTAAGCTACAGTCGTGATGTTGTCCGATTGAAATCTGATGAATTTAGCTGCAGCTAGTTGAGGCCATGCCTGAAGCGCGTTGAATATCGCCCTCAGTTCCAGAATGTTTATCGGGAGAAGAGATTCTTCCCGAGACCATAAGCCTTGAGCTTTCAGGGAGTCCCAGACTGCACCCCAGCCTAACAGACTGGCGTCGGTCGTTACAATGATCCACTCTGGTCTGCGGAAACATATTCCATGAGACAGGTTATCCTGAGACAACCACCAGAGAAGAGAATCTCTGGTCTCCTGGTCCAACTGTATTTGAGGAGACAAATCTGCATAATCCCCATTCCACTGATTGAGCATGCATAGTTGCAGTGGTCTGAGATGTATCCGAGCGAAAGGGACTATGTCCATTGCCGCTACCATTAATCCGATTGCCTCCATGCACTGAGCTATAGATGGCCGAGGAATTGAATGAAGAACTCGGCAAGTAGTTAAATGTTTCAACTTTCTGACCTCCGTCAGAAATATTTTCATTTCTACCGAATCTATTAGTGCTCCTAGGAAAGGAACCCTTGTGAGTGGGGACAAAGAACTCTTTTTGATGTTCACCTTCCACCCGTGAGACCTCAGAAAGGCCAATACAATCTCCGTGTGAGCCTTGGCTCTGTGAAAGGACGGCGCCTGAATTAAGATGTCGTCCAAATAAGGCGCCACTGCTATGCCCCGCGGTCTTAGAACCGCCAGAAGGGACCCTAGCACTTTTGTGAAAATTCTGGGAGCAGTGGCTAAACCGAATGGAAGAGCCACGAACTGGTAATGCTTGTCTAGGAAAGCGAACCTGAGGAACTGATGATGATCTTTGTGGATAGGGATATGCAGGTACGCATCCTTTAGATCCACGGTAGTCATATATTGACCTTCCTGGATCATAGGTAAGATTGTCCGAATGGTCTCCATCTTGAATGATGGGACTCTGAGGAATCTTGTTTAGAATTTTTAGATCCAGGATTGGTCTGAAAGTTCCTTCTTTTTTGGGAACCACAAACAGGTTTGAGTAAAAACCCAGTCCTTGTTCTGCAATTGGAACTGGGCATATCACTCCCATCGTATGTAGATCTCCTACACAGCGTAAGAACGCCTCTTTCTTTGTCTGGTCTGTAGACAGACGAGAAATGTGGAACCTTCCCCTTGGAGGGGAGTCCTTGAATTCTAGAAGATATCCCTGAGTAACAATCTCTAATTCCCAGGGATCGTGAACATCTCTTGCCCAGGCCTGAGTGAAGAGAGAAAGTCTGCCCCCTACTAGATCCGGTCCCGGATCGGGGGCTACCCCTTCATGCTGTCTTGGTAGCAGCTGCAGGCTTTTTGGCCTGTTTACCCTTGTTCCAGCCCTGATAAGGCTTCCAGGTTGCCTTGTGCTGTGAAGCGTTACCCTCTTGCTTTGCAGCTGTAGAGGCTGAAGCGGGACCGCTCCTGAAATTACGAAAGGAACGAAAATTAGCTTTGTTTTTAGACTTAAACGGCTTGTCCTGAGGGAGAGCATGGCCCTTTCCCCCTGTGATTTCTGAAATAATCTCTTTCAATTCTGGCCCGAAAAGGGTCTTTCCTTTGAAAGGGATATTTAAGAATTTGGATTTTGACGACACATCGGCCGACCATGACTTGAGCCAAAGCGCTCTGCGCGCCATAATGGCAAAACCTGAATTTTTTGCCGCTAACTAAGCTATTTGCAAAGCGGCATCTGTGATGAAAGAATTAGCTAGCTTTAAAGCCTTAATTCTATCCATAATTTTGTCATATGAGGTCTCGGTCTGGAGCGACTCCTCCAGCACCTCAAACCAGAAAGCCGCTGCAGTAGTTACAGGAATAATGCAGGCAATAGGTTGGAGAAGAAAACCTTGTTGAACAAAAATTTTCTTAAGTAAACCTTCTAATTTTTTATCCATAGGATCTTTAAAAGCACAACTGTCTTCAATTGGTATGGTTGTGCTTTTAGCAAGTGAAGAAACAGCCCCCTCTACCTTAGGGACCGTCTGCCACGAGTCCCGCCTGGGGTCAGTTATGGGGAACATTTTCTTAAAAATAGGGGGGGGGGGGGGAACAAAAGGGACACCTGGTCTATCCCACTCCATAGTAACAATATCCGCAACCCTCTTAGGGATCGGAAACGCATCAGTGTATACAGGGACCTCTAGGTACTTGTCCATTTTACACAACTTCTCTGGGACCACCATATGGTCACAATCATCCAGAGTAGCTAATACCTCCCTGAGCAATACACGGAGGTGTTCCAATTTAAATGCTAATGAATCTGACTCTGTCTGATGAGAAACCTTTCCTGAATCAGAAATTTCTCCCTCAGACATCAAATCCCTCACCCCCACTTCAGAGCGTTGTGAGGGCACATCAGATAAGGCTACCAAAGCTTCAAACTGCTCATAATCTGTTCTTAAAACAGAGCTATCGCGCTTTGTAGGAAAAACCGGCAGTTTGGATAGAAAGGCCGCAAGGGAATTATCCATGACTGTCGCTAGTTGTTGCAATGTAATAGGGGCAGACGCACTAGAGGTACTAGGCATCGCTTGAGCGGGCGTAACTGGTTGTGACACATGGGGAGAGGTAGACGGACTATCCTCATTACCTTCAGTCTGAGAATCATCTAGGGCCACACTTTTAAGTGCAACAATATGATCTTTAAAGTGTATAGACATATTAGTGCAATTGGGACACATTCTGAGAGGGGGTTCCACCATGGCTTCTAAACACATTGAACAAGGATTTTCCTTAGTGTCAGACATGTTTAACAGACTAGTAGCATACACAAGCAGGCTTGGAAAACACTTTAATCAAATAAAAAACACAATTTGAAAAAACGTTACTGTGCCTTTAAGAAATAAAAAGAGCACACAATTTTACAAAACAGTGAAAAATGCAGCAATCCTTTTGAAATTTTCACAGTATGTACCTAAGGCTTTAATATGATTGCACCACAAGTTGCAGAACGATTAACCCCTTAATGTCCAAACCGGAGCAGCCTAAAGCCAACAACCGGTTAAATAATTACAGCACCTTGCCACAGCTTACTGCTGTGGCCCTACCTGCCCTTAGGGATCAGTTTTGGGGGAAAAAGCTTATTTTAGGCCCTCAATCAGCAGCTGGAACCTCCATGTGAAGCAGCATGAACTGTCTTTCAATTCTAACTGCGCATCTGAGGCGCGAAATTAGGCCCCTCCCACTCCACTCTGTAGTTGTGAGGCCTACAAAAATCACTTCTAAGTGACTAAATTTTTGCCATGTGGATAATAACCCCAGAAAAACACTCCAAAGTGCTTAAAAAAGTGTCTCCAACGAGTATTTCTTAAAACAAATAATCGACTGCCCTGAATTAGTGTCAACCAGCCTAATTAGCCCTGTTATGTAAGCATTCAATTCTTTACTAAGTCTCAGAACATAGCTTACCCTCCCCACATGGCGATCTTGTCAGTCTTCTAGCATTATCTCAGTCTTGTCTAGAAATAAATGACTAAACATACCTCATTGCAGTCAAGCCTGCAAACTGTTCCCCCCAACTGAAGTTTTCTGGTACTCCTCAGTCCTGTGTGGGAACAGCAGTGGATTTTAGTTACAACATGCTAAAATCATTTTCCTCTCAGCAGAAATCTTCATCACTTTTCTGCTAGAGAGTAAATAGTACAAACCGGTACCATTTAAAAATAACAAACTTTTGATTGAAGATATAAAACTACAATTCTAACACCACATTCACTTTACCCTCCCGTAGAGAGACCCTAGTGCTTAGAGCCGGCAAAGAGAATGACTGGGGGGTGGAGCTAGAGGGGGAGCTATATGGACAGCTCTGCTGTGTGCTCTCTTATGTCTGAAATTGAAGTGATCAGAGAAAATAGCACTATATGATCCTATGAATATTAAACACATAGTTTATTAATATCAAATTATAGTATACATATTAAAAATATACAATCTGTAATTTTCTGTTAGCAGTATAAAATGAAACTGTTTGTCTGCTGCCCCCGATGGCAAAAATCCAGTATTACAGCCAGAAGGCCTTTAGCTGTTAAAAATGAAATTCCCCAGGGCCAATCCATGCTCAGCTCCGTAAGGGCGAATCACAAAGCAGATCCGGAGGGCCTATCCAATTCACCAATGATGGTACATAACAAAAAGGGGTGGGGTTATATCACATGATTTAACCCCAAGCATAGAGAGAGAAGAAGGCTAACTTTTGCTGAAAAAAACTTTGGCTGCTGGCTGGTTTTTGTCTTGCTAACTTGTAACTGATAACTGCTGCGGGGACACAGTTACTCTAAGCAAATTGGGCTATTTTACTTTTCCACATGGAAATACTCCTTTTGTATTCTGAGGTGAAATTGGACCTGTTGAGGAATACTGGAAACTAAATATCATTTTGGTGAAGTATACGCGATTGTTAAACATATATATAATATTTAAATCAAAAGGTATTTAGTAATTATAACTAAACTGCAATTAGCAGATTTAAAAGAACAATTGTATTTTAACGTTGTGTTTCACAGTCCTATACAGTGTTAAGCTTGTCTGTTGTATGCTAAGTAATTCATCTTTGCAAATATATATATATTTTAGTGTTGTCTTAATTGTAGATAACTAAGAATTTATTTCAGCATAGATAAATTAGCATAGGAATTGATTGTTTTCACAAATAATAGATATTATTTTGATGCTTTAAATTAGAATTGTATTAGAATCAATTGTGGCTATATAGCTGATTGTACTGCTTGAATGTTAGTAGCTATCTTGGAATCTCATTGTGTTAATTGAATGAAATTCAATTGTGAATAAGGCTAGTTATAAAGTTACAATTTGGTTTGCTTTGTAAAGAGTATTGCAACAGTTTAAACACTGTATAGTTTAAATCATATTCTGGTTCCTACAAATATATTTCAATGAGTCTATAAATATTAACTAATAAAAAAGAACTTAGGAATTTATATTAATTTTATGGTTTTGTATATGCATTTTATTGGGGTCTTGTTTTAAAGAATAATTATTAAACATATTGTATCACAACCCGGCCATATACTGACAGACCTGTGATACAAAAGAAAGGACTGAGTAAAATCCCTCAGTATTTCAGGGTTAGGGCAGCAACAGTATGGGAGGCGCAGTGAGAATTATGTCCCACAAGATCCAATTGCTCTAAAGCCACCACTGCTCTACTGAAGAGACTGATATGGACTACGGCTACACCCTAGAACAAAGAAGCACAATCTTGCACTACTTTAAAAATAATAAAGTCTTGATTGAAGAATCTTTTCTAACACCTAATTTACCACCTCCTTGCTCTTAACATAGGCAAAGAGAATGACTGGGGTGGAAGGGAAGGGAGGTGATATTTAACAGCTTGGCTGAGGTGCTCTTTGCCGCCTCCTGCAGGGCAGGAGTGAAATTCCCAATAGTAATTAGATGATCCGTGGACTCATCGTGTCATTAAAAAGAAAAGGAATAAGAGCCATAAAAGGAGCAGGGAAAAAATATGTACTGAAGAAAAAAATGAACCCCAGGAAAACACAAGTATGGGGGTCTCGTAGACTCTAACCACCACAAAAGAAATTAATTTATCAGGTAAGTATAAATTATGTTTTCTTTCATATAGATGGTGAGAGTCCACAATCCACTCATGGGAACTAATACCCAAGTGGTGAAGTCAGAGTAATAACATAAAGGGAGGTATTTAAAAAAAAAAAAATTAACAGAGAAAATAAATCCACAACCCCAATTAAGATTTTTTTATTTACAGGTGGCCCTCGGTTTACGACGGTTCAATTTGCGCCGTTTCAGAATAACACCCTTTTTTTTGCTATTGAAAAGCATTGACTGCTATTGAAAGCATTAGCACATGCATACATTAAAATAGCCAGTAGGTGGAGCTGTCTGCTTGTGTTGCAGCAAACACATGCAAAGAAAAGCAAGACAGACATGATCAATGGATCAGCTTTCAAAGGAACAAGATCTAGCAGCCACTTCCCTTAGCTGCAGACTCAATGCAGAGAACTGTTTGCAGAAAAAGGCAAGTAAAAAACGTTTTTGTTCATTAAACTTAGTTTGATGATGATAGTCTGTTGTTTGATTAAACACAGGCAGGCTAATCAGTGTATAACCAGACCTGAGCAATGGATCAGTTTTTAAAGGAACAAGATCTAGCAGCCACTTCCCTTAGCTGTAGACTCAATGCAGAGAACTGTTTGCAGAAAAAGGCAAGTAAAAAACGTTTTTGTTCATTAAACTTAGTGTGATGATGATACAGTCTGTTGTGTAATTATTTTGTTTTTGTTCATTAAACTTAGATTGATGATGATGATACAGTCTGTGTGATAATTTTATTAGGTGCGGTTTAGCAAATGTTTTTGTTTATTAAACTTAGTTTGATGATGATACAATCTACAGTATATTTTTAGGTTTATAATGCTGTTTACCATTTAAAGCCTTCATTTCAAAGCTTTAAAAATAATGTATTAGGTGTTACTTATGTCAATTTTGAGAGGGGCCTGGAACCTAACTCCCTCACTTCCCATTGACTTACATTATAAACTGGGTTTCAATTTACAGCGGTTTCGATTTACAACCATTCCTTCTGGAACCTTACCCCGGCGTAAACTGAGGGCTACCTGTATTTATTTATTTTTAAATGCACTTAAAATAACCAAACCGGCAAAGGCTGCTTCAGAAGAAGCAAAAACAGTCTGACTGCAGAGGAAGAGGCCAAGGAGGGCAACTGGACATCTGAACATTGCCTGGATCCGATTTGAAAAATCTTGCTGAGTCACAAGGGCTGCCCCCCCCCTTCCGACTCACAGAGACTGCCCCCGCTAAATAACAGACACTGACCCTGCCGACTCACAGAGACTGCTCCCGCCGACTCACAGAGACTGCTCCCGCCGACTCACAGAGACTGCTCCCGCCGACTCACAGAGACTGCTCCCGCCGACTCACAGAGACTGCTCCCGCCGACTCACAGAGACTGCTCCCGCCGACTCACAGAGACTGCTCCCGCCGACTCACAGAGACTGCTCCCGCCGACTCACAGAGACTGCTCCCGCCGACTCACAGAGACTAATGCCGCCGACTCACAGAGACTAATGCCGCCGACTCACAGAGACTAATGCCGCCGACTCACAGAGACTAATGCCGCTGATTTATAGACACTGCCCCCTCTGACTCACAGAGACTGCCCCCGCTGACTCACAGAGAATGCCCCCGCTGACTCACAGAGAATGCCCCCGCTGACTCACAGAGACTGCCCCCGCTGACTCACAGAGACTAATGCCGCTGATTTATAGACACTGCCCCCGCTGACTCACAGAGACTGCCCCCGCTGACTCACAGAGACTAATGCCGCCGACTCACAGAGCCTAATGAGCCGACTCACAGAGACTAATGCCGCTGATTTATAGACACTGCCCCCTCTGACTCACAGAGACTGCCCCTGCTGACTCACAGAGAATGCCCCCTCTGACTCACAGAGACTGCCCCTGCTGACTCACAGAGACTGCCCCTGCTGACTCACAGAGACTGCCCCCGCTGACTCCCACTTTAAATACAGGATCCTTTAGAAATCAGATTATTCTATTTAGGTAATAGGTGGTTTGTGTATTTTGACACAATTCGGTCACCTTTTAGTTTGAGATATAAAGTGAGAGCTGCAGGGGAAAATATTTAGAAAATACAGAAGATGCTTTGAATTCTGTATTATAAGTACAAATTTCACACCTTGTTTTGCCTGTGAAATGTAGTGTTATTATGATTTCTACTCTGTCAATTAAAAAGTTTTTTTTTCTGCGTAATCTAAATACAATGTTTAATGTTTCAATAAAATACAATTACTGGTGAACAATTTTGTTACAATTTTTAATGTAATTTAACAATATAATATATGCATCTCCTTCATATGCTTCAAGTTTAGAAAGACACAAGGTAAAAACCGTAATAAAAAAGTTTTCTTAGAGAATCATACAAACCTTAAACGGTCAGTCTAGTCAAAATGAAACTTTCATGATTCAGAAGGCATGGTATTTTAAACAACTTTCCAATTTACTTTTATCATCAAATTTGCTTTGTTCTCTTGGTATTCTTTGCTGAAAGCTAAATCTAGGTAGCCTCATATGCTAATTTCTAAGTCCTTGAAGGCTTATCTGAATGCATTTGAAAGTTTTTCACAGCTAGAGGGTATTAGTTCATGTGTGCCATACAAATAACATTGTGCTCACGCCCATGGATTTCCTTATTAGAGGGCACTGATTGGCTAAAATGCAAGTCTGTCAAAAGGACTGATATAAGGGGGCAGTCTGCAGAGTCTTAGATACAAGGTAATCAAAGTGATAAAAACAGAATTTATGCTTACCTGATAAATTACTTTCTCCAACGGTGTGTCCGGTCCACGGCGTCATCCTTACTTGTAGGGAATATCTCTTCCCCAACAGGAAATGGCAAAGAGTCCCAGCAAAGCTGGCCATATAGTCCCTCCTAGGCTCCGCCCACCCCAGTCATTCGACCGACGGACAGGAGGAAAAATATAGGAGAAACCATATGGTACCGTGGTGACTGTAGTTAGAGAAAATAATTCATCAGACCTGATTAAAAAACCAGTGCGGGCCGTGGACCGGACATACCGTTGGAGAAAGTAATTTATCAGGTAAGCATAAATTCTGTTTTCTCCAACATTGGTGTGTCCGGTCCACGGCGTCATCCTTACTTGTGGGAACCAATACCAAAGCTTTAGGACACGGATGAAGGGAGGGAGCAAATCAGGTTACCTAAACGGAAGGCACCACGGCTTGCAAAACCTTTCTCCCAAAAATAGCCTCCGAAGAAGCAAAAGTATCAAATTTGTAAAATTTGGCAAAAGTGTGCAGTGAAGACCAAGTCGCTGCCTTACATATCTGGTCAACAGAAGCCTCGTTCTTGAAGGCCCATGTGGAAGCCACAGCCCTAGTGGAGTGAGCTGTGATTCGTTCAGGAGGCTGCCGTCCGGCAGTCTCATAAGCCAATCGGATGATGCTTTTAAGCCAAAAGGAAAGAGAGGTAGAAGTCGCTTTTTGACCTCTCCTTTTACCAGAATAGACAACAAACAAAGAAGATGTTTGTCTGAAATCTTTTGTAGCTTCTAAATAGAATTTTAGAGCACGGACTACGTCCAAATTGTGTAACAAACGTTCCTTCTTTGAAACTGGATTCGGACATAAAGAAGGTACAACTATCTCCTGGTTAATATTCTTGTTAGAAACAACCTTTGGAAGAAAACCAGGCTTAGTACGCAAAACCACCTTATCTGCATGGAACACCAGATAGGGCGGAGAACACTGCAGAGCAGATAACTCTGAAACTCTTCTAGCAGAAGAAATAGCAACCACAAACAAAACTTTCCAAGATAGTAACTTAATATCTATGGAATGTAAAGGTTCAAACGGAACCCCTTGAAGAACTGAAAGAACTAGATTTAGACTCCAGGGAGGAGTCAAAGGTCTGTAAACAGGCTTGATCCTAACCAAAGCCTGAACAAATGCTTGAACATCTGGCACAGCTGCCAGTCTTTTGTGTAGTAAGACAGATAAAGCAGAGATCTGTCCCTTTAGAGAACTTGCAGATAATCCTTTCTCCAAACCTTCTTGTAGAAAGGAGAGAATCTTAGGAATTTTTATCTTATTCCATGGGAATCCTTTGGATTCACACCAACAGATAAATCTTTTCCATATTTTATGGTAAATCTTTCTAGTTACCGGTTTTCTGGCCTGAACCAGAGTATCACAGAATCTGAAAACCCACGCTTCGATAGAATCAAGCGTTCAATCTCCATGCCGTCAGCTGGAGGGAGACCAGATTTGGATGTTCGAACGGACCCTGAACAAGAAGGTCCTGTCTCAAAGGTAGCTTCCATGGTGGAACCGATGACATATTCACCAGGTCTGCATACCAAGTCCTGCGTGGCCACGCAGGAGCTATCAAGATCACCGAGGCCCTCTCCTGTTTGATCCTGGCTACCAGCCTGGGAATGAGAGGAAACGGTGGAAATACATAAGCTAGGTTGAAGGTCCAAGGTGCTACTAGTGCATCTACTAGAGTCGCCTTGGGATCCCTGGATCTGGACCCGTAGCAAGGAACCTTGAAGTTCTGACGAGACGCCATCAGATCCATGTCTGGAATGCCCCATAATTGAGTTAGTTGGGCAAAGATCTCCGGGTGGAGTTCCCACTCCCCCGGATGGAATGTCTGACGACTCAGATAATCCGCTTCCCAGTTTTCCACACCTGGGATGTGGATCGCAGATAGGTGGCAGGAGTGATCCTCCGCCCATTGAATTATTTTGGTCACTTCCTTCATCGCCAGGGAACTCCTTGTTCCCCCCTGATGATTGATATACGCAACGGTCGTCATGTTGTCTGATTGGAATCTTATGAATCTGGCCTTTGCTAGCTGAGGCCAAGCCCTGAGAGCATTGAAGATCGCTCTTAGTTCCAGAATGTTTATCGGGAGAAGAGACTCTTCCCGAGACCATAGTCCCTGAGCTTTCAGGGATTCCCAGACCGCGCCCCAGCCCACTAGACTGGCGTCGGTCGTGACAATGACCCACTCTGGTCTGCGGAAGCTCATTCCCTGGGATAGATGGTCCAGGGTCAGCCACCAACGGAGTGAATCTCTGGTCTTCTGATCTACTTGAATCATTGGAGACAAGTCTGTATAGTCCCCATTCCACTGTCTGAGCATGCACAGTTGTAATGGTCTTAGATGAATTTGTGCAAAAGGAACTATGTCCATTGCTGCAACCATCAACCCTACTACTTCCATGCACTGCGCTAGGGAAGGACGTGGAACAGAATGAAGAACTTGACAAGTGCTTAGAAGTTTTGACTTTCTGACCTCTGTCAGAAAAATCCTCATTTCTAAGGAATCTATTATTGTTCCCAAGAAGGGAACTCTTGTTGACGGAGACAGAGAACTTTTTTCTATGTTCACCTTCCATCCGTGTGATCTGAGAAAGGCCAGAACGATGTCTGTATGAGCCTTTGCTTTTGACAGGGACGACGCTTGTATTAGAATGTCGTCCAAGTAAGGTACTACTGCAATGCCCCTCGGTCTTAGAACCGCTAGAAGGGACCCTAGTACCTTTGTGAAAATCCTTGGAGCAGTGGCTAACCCGAATGGGAGGGCCACAAACTGGTAATGTTTGTCCGGAAAGGCGAACCTTAGGAACTGATGATGTTCTTTGTGGATAGGAATATGTAGGTACGCATCCTTTAGATCCACGGTAGTCATAAATTGACCTTCCTGGATAGTGGGTAGAATCGTTCGAATGGTTTCCATCTTGAACGATGGTACCCTGAGAGATTTGTTTAGGATCTTCAAATCCAAAATTGGTCTGAAAGTTCCCTCTTTTTTGGGAACTACGAACAGATTTGAATAAAATCCCATTCCTTGTTCCATTATTGGAACTGGGTGTATCACTCCCATCTTTAACAGGTCTTCTACACAATGTAAGAACGCCTGTCTCTTTATTTGGTTTAAGGATAAGTGAGACATGTGGAACCTTCCCCTTGGGGGTAGTTCCCTGAATTCCAGAAGACAACCCTGAGAAACTATTTCTAGTGCCCAGGGATCCTGAACATCTCTTGCCCAAGCCTGAGCAAAGAGAGAGAGTCTGCCCCCTACTAGATCCGGTCCCGGATCGGGGGCTACTCCTTCATGCTGTTTTGTTAGCCGCAGCAGGCTTCTTGGCCTGCTTACCCTTGTTCCAGCCTTGCATCGGTTTCCAGGCTGGTTTGGGTTGTGAGGCATTACCCTCTTGCTTAGAGGATGCAGAATTAGAGGCCGGTCCGTTCCTGAAATTGCGAAAGGAACGAAAATTAGACTTATTCTTGGCCTTGAAAGGCCTATCTTGTGGAAGGGCGTGGCCCTTTCCCCCAGTGATGTCTGAGATAATCTCTTTCAATTCTGGTCCAAATAGAGTTTTACCTTTGAAAGGGATGTTAAGCAATTTTGTCTTGGATGACACATCCGCTGACCAAGACTTTAGCCAAAGCGCTCTGCACGCCACGATTGCAAACCCTGAATTTTTCGCCGCTAATCTAGCTAATTGCAAAGCGGCATCTAAAATAAAAGAGTTAGCCAACTTAAGTGTGTGAACTCTGTCCATAATCTCCTCATATGGAGTCTCTCTACTGAGCGACTTTTCTAGTTCCTCGAACCAGAACCACGCTGCTGTAGTGACAGGAACAATGCACGAAATGGGTTGTAGAAGGTAACCTTGCTGTACAAAAATCTTTTTAAGCAAACCCTCCAATTTTTTATCCATAGGATCTTTGAAAGCACAACTATCCTCGATAGGAATAGTAGTGCGCTTGTTTAGAGTAGAAACTGCCCCCTCGACCTTAGGGACTGTCTGCCATAAGTCCTTTCTGGGGTCGACCATAGGAAATAATTTCTTAAATATAGGGGGGGGAACAAAAGGTATGCCGGGCTTCTCCCACTCCTTATTCACTATGTCCGCCACCCGCTTGGGTATAGGAAAAGCGTTGGGGTGCACCGGAACCTCTATGAACTTGTCCATCTTGCATAATTTCTCTGGAATGACCAAGTTGTCACAATAATCCAGAGTAGATAACACCTCCTTAAGCAGTGCGCGGAGATGTTCTAATTTAAATTTAAATGTCACAACATCAGGTTCAGCTTGATGAGAAATTTTTCCTGAATCTGAAATTTCCCCATCTGACAAAACCTCCCTCATGGCCACTTCAGATTGGTGTGAGGGTATGACAGAACAATTATCATCAGCGCCCTCCTGCTCTTCAGTGTTTAAAACAGAGCAATCGCGCTTTCTCTGATATGTAGGCATTTTGGATAAAATATTTGCTATAGAGTTATCCATTACAGCCGTCAATTGTTGCATGGTAATAAGCATTGGCGCGCTAGTTGTACTAGGGGCCTCCTGCGTGGGCAAAACTGGTGTAGACACAGTAGGAGATGATGTAGTATCATGTTTACTCCCCTCATCTGAGGAATCATCTTGGGCAATTTAATTATCTGTGGCAGTACTGTCCTTACTTTGTTTGGACGCTATGGCACAATTATCACACAAATTTAAATGGGGAGACACATTGGCTTTCATACATATAGAACATAGCTTATCCGAAGGCACAGACATGTTAAACAGGCTTAAACTTGTCAATAAAGCACAAAAAACGTTTTAAAACAAAACCGTTACTGTCTCTTTAAATTTTAAACAGAAAACACTTTATTACTGAATATGTGAAAAAGTATGAAGGAATTGTTCAAAAATTACCAAAATTTCACCACAGTGTCTTAAAGCATTAAGAGTATTGCACACCAATTTTCAGAGCTTTAACCCTTAAAATAACGGAACCGGAGCCGTTTACAAAATTAACCCCTATACAGTCCCAGCTATAGCTTTTGCTGTGACCTAACCAAGCCCAGAGGGGAATACGATACCAAGTGACGCCTTCTAGAAACTTTTCCAGCTACTTTCAGATCCTCACACATGCATCTGCATGTCCTGCTCTCAAAAAACAACTGCGCAGTAATGACGCGAAAATGAGGCTCAGCCTACAATTGGGAAGGCCCTCCTTGACTGGAAAAGGTGTCTAACATAGTGCCTGCCGTTAAAAAACGTTCCCTAAGTTTATAAATGCGAATTATCAGCATAAACATGTATAAAATGCCCAAATAAAGCAATCGATTTAGCCCATAAAAGTGTCTACCAGTTTTATAGCCCATATTAAGCCCTTTATTCTGTATGCTTGACTAAGAAAATGGCTTACCGGTCCCCATGAGGGGACATGACAGCCTTCCAGCATTACATGGTCTTGTTAGAAATATGGCTAGTCATACCTTAAGCAGAAAAGTCTGCTAACTGTTTCCCCCAACAGAAGTTACTTCATCTCAACAGTCCTATGTGGAAACAGCAATCGATTTTAGTTACTGTCTGCTAAAATCATCTTCCTCTCACAAACAGAAATCTTCATCCTTTTCTGTTTCAGAGTAAATAGTACATACCAGCACTATTTTAAAATAACAAACACTTGATAGAAGAATAAAAAACTACATTTAATCACCAAAAAACTCTTAACCATCTCCGTGGAGATGTTGCCTGTGCAACGGCAAAGAGAATGACTGGGGTGGGCGGAGCCTAGGAGGGACTATATGGCCAGCTTTGCTGGGACTCTTTGCCATTTCCTGTTGGGGAAGAGATATTCCCTACAAGTAAGGATGACGCCGTGGACCGGACACACCAATGTTGGAGAAAAGTATATTAATATAACAGTGTTGGTTATGCAAATAATAAAGGGATTATCTATCTTTTCAAACAATAAGAATTCTGGAGTAGACTGTCCCTTTAAGGCCTTAAGATAAGCGTGGCCAAAGAAACAACTATTTAAAGGCCCCTTCGATTTCACATTCCACTGTAAGTTAGATTCCTATTCTTTTCTACCCCCTTCCATCTCAGACCCTGGCAGACAGAAAGGACCATTGACTTTTGACTTGTAATTAATTCCTCTCCTCTCGTTTATTTTGCTGACTACATGTCACGCATTTTGAGCAAACGTTGAGCGTCTGACAGTGCTCTCTATCTGTAAAGCTCATTCAGGACTCTGTAATTAATCTACTGTGTAATGCTGCATATCTGAGCTTCACAGACATTTTAGCTTTTTTGGATTAAGGATTTAATGTATAATCTGCTGGGAAAGACAGAAACACTGAAGTATTTAAACGGTAGAGCCAATCGTGGATTTCTAGTTCTACAAAGCTTGAAGGGAAATTATTTCCCCTTTAATCACCATTAATGTTTTGTGGTTTAGGTGCATACTGCGGCCAATCACAGTACTGCCAGGAAAAACAAGGTAAACTCCCCGGGCGGCTGCAGGGAATCTGTGATAAATGCAGTGAACGAACTATGCATGGAGGATACGGTCTGGCACATCTCCCCTCTCTGATCTTGTTACACTTTTACAAACCTGGATGAATCCATCAAAGATGTGAAAAGGTGAAGAATGGAAAATGACAGCTGAAGCTGTGTGACCCTCAAAGGACAGGCTAGTTGATTGGAACTAGCAGGAAAACTGTCACAGTAAGAAGGCAATTGTCAGGCATTTCTAGTGTGTAGGTCAGCGGTAAGATGGCCACATGGCTGGTATTTATAAGATCCAGGTAAATGTAGAAGACAATAGTAAAAATATATCAGTGCTGTTACATTATTAACACAAAAAAACAACAACATATTCCGTTGTGCCATACAGAAGGATGACACATACAAGACACAGTGTGACTACATAAACAAAACAAGCACAAGAAGAAAAAGAGGGTCAGCATTGCTCAAGTGCACTTTGTGTAGAAAGACTCTCAGTCTACAATGTAAAACAGGTAACTGTGAAACACAAATATGATGTCAGCAGATTCACAATGCAGGGGAGTATGGTGGATACTAGCAGATGGAACGGAAGACAGAAGTAGGTGAGTGTCTACTTAGGTAACAGTGGTATAGGGGGACAGGGTCTGGACTAGTAGGTTGCACCTGCTCTGGGTGAGACCAAAGGCTTGGCAGGGTAATTTGGAGGTTTAGTGAGCACTGTATAGGACACAGAATAGCTGGCAGCACTGATCAAGTATAGCTCACACAAACCCTGGCCAATGTCACAAAAGCAGCCACTGACAAGCACCAAAGAAACACATGCTCACTGAGCACAGCCGTAAAAACTCACTCAACTAGCACTCACCGAGAGCCATAAACTCACTGCTCAGCACTCACTGAGCACAGCCGTAATCTTACTGCTCAGCACTCACTGAGCACAGCCAAAAACTCACTGCTCAGCACTCACTGAGCACAGCCGAAAACTCACTGCTCAGCACTCACTGAGCACAGCCGAAAACTCACTGCTCAGTACTCACTGAGCACAGCCGAAAACTCACTGCTCAGCACTCACTGAGCACAGCCGGAAACTCACTGCTCAGCACAGCCGGAAATTCACTGAGAATAGCCGGAACTCACTGATCAGTACTCACTGAGCACAACTGGAAACACACTGATCGGCACTCACTGAGCACAACTGGAAACACACTGATCGGCACTCACTGAGCACACCTGGAAACTCACTGCTCAGCACTCACTGAGCACAGTCGGAAACTCACTGCTCAGTACTCACTGAGCACAGCCGAAAACTCACTGCTCAGCACTCACTGAGCACAGCCGGAAACTCACTGCTCAGCACAGCCGGAAATTCACTGAGAATAGCCGGAACTCACTGATCAGTACTCACTGAGCACAACTGGAAACACACTGATCGGCACTCACTGAGCACAACTGGAAACACACTGATCGGCACTCACTGAGCACACCTGGAAACTCACTGCTCAGCACTCACTGAGCACAGCCATAAACTCACTAAGCACAGCCGGAAACTCACTTCTCAGCACTCACTGAACACAGTCGGAAACTCACTGCTCAGCACTCACTGTGCACAACCGGAAACTCACTGATCAACACTCACTGAGCACAGCCGGAAACTCACTGATCAGCACTCACTGAGCACAGCCGGAAACTCACTGATCAGCACTCACTGAGCACAGCCGGAAACTCACTGATCAGCACTCCCTGAGCACAGCCAGAAACTCACTGACCAGCACTCACTGAGTACAGCCGGAAACTCACTGACCAGCACTCACTGAGTACAGCCGGAAACTCACTGACCAGCACTCACTGAGCAGACCCGGAAACTCACTGATCAGCACTCACTGAGCAGACCCAGAAACTCACTGATCAGCACTCACTGAGCACAGCCGGAAACTCACTGATCAGCACTCACTGAGCAGACCCAGAAACTCACTGATCAGCACTCACTGAGCACAACCGGAAACTCACTGATCAGCACTCACTGAGCACAGCCGGAATATAAACTCATTGACTAGCACTCACAGAGCACAGATGGAATATAAACTCATTGCAAACACTAGCACTGCTGGAACGTAAACTCATTGACCAGAACTCACTGAGCACATCCGGAACTCACTGAGCAAAGCTGTAAACTCACTGATCAGCACTCACTGAACACAGCCGGAAACTCACTGATCAGCACTCACTGAGCACAGCTGGACACTCACTGATCAGCACTCCCTGAGCACAGCCGGAACTCACTGACCAGCACTCACTGAGCACACCTGGAAACTCACTGATCAGCACTCACTGAACACAGCCGGAAACTCACTGATCAGCACTCACTGAGCACAGCCGAAAACTCACTGCTCAGCACAGCCGAAAACTCACTGCTCAGCACTCACTGAGCACAGCCGGAAACTCACTGCTCAGCACAGCCGGAAATTCACTGAGAACAGCCGGAACTCACTGATCAGTACTCACTGAGCACAACTGGAAACACACTGATCGGCACTCACTGAGCACAACTGGAAACACACTGATCGGCACTCACTGAGCACACCTGGAAACTCACTGCTCAGCACTCACTGAGCACAGCCATAAACTCACTAAGCACAGCCGGAAACTCACTGCTCAGAACTCACTGAGCACAGCCGAAAACTCACTGCTCAGAACTCACTGAGCACAGCCGAAAACTCACTGCTCAGCACTCACTGAGCACAGCCGAAAACTCACTGCTCAGCACTCACTGAGCACAGCCGAAAACTCACTGCTCAGTACTCACTGAGCACAGCCGAAAACTCACTGCTCAGCACTCACTGAGCACAGCCGAAAACTCACTGCTCAGCACTCACTGAGCACAGCCGGAAACTCACTGCTCAGCACAGCCGGAAATTCACTGAGAACAGCCGGAACTCACTGCTCAGCACTCACTGAGCACAGCCGAAAACTCACTGCTCAGCACTCACTGAGCACAGCCGGAAACTCACTGCTCAGCACAGCCGGAAATTCACTGAGAACAGCCGGAACTCACTGATCAGTACTCACTGAGCACAACTGGAAACACACTGATCGGCACTCACTGAGCACAACTGGAAACACACTGATCGGCACTCACTGAGCACACCTGGAAACTCACTGCTCAGCACTCACTGAGCACAGCCATAAACTCACTAAGCACAGCCGGAAACTCACTGCTCAGCACTCACTGAACACAGTCGGAAACTCACTGCTCAGCACTCACTGTGCACAACCGGAAACTCACTGATCAACACTCACTGAGCACAGCCGGAAACTCACTGATCAGCACTTACTGAGCACAGCCGGAAACTCACTCATCAGCACTCACTGAGCACAGCCGGAAACTCACTGATCAGCACTCCCTGAGCACAGCCGGAAACTCACTGACCAGCACTCACTGAGTACAGCCGGAAACTCACTGACCAGCACTCACTGAGTACAGCCGGAAACTCACTGACCAGCACTCACTGAGCAGACCCGGAAACTCACTGATCAGCACTCACTGAGCAGACCCAGAAACTCACTGATCAGCACTCACTGAGCACAGCCGGAAACTCACTGATCAGCACTCACTGAGCAGACCCAGAAACTCACTGATCAGCACTCACTGAGCACACCTGGAAACTCACTGATCAGCACTCACTGAACACAGCCGGAAACTCACTGATCAGCACTCACTGAGCACAGCCGGACACTCACTGATCAGCACTCCCTGAGCACAGCCGGAACTCACTGACCAGCACTCACTGAGCACAGCCATAAACTCACTAAGCACAGCCAGAAAATCACTGCTCAGCACTCACTGAGCACAGTCGGAAACTCACTGCTCAGCACTTACTGTGCACAACCGGAAACTCATTGACCAGCACCCACCGAGCACAGCAGGAATATAAACTCATTTACCAGCCCTACTGAGAACAGCCAGAATATAAACTCATTAACCAGCACTCACTGAGCACAGCTGGAATATACCCTCATTAACCAGCACTCACTGAGCACAGCTGGAATATAAACTTGTTGACCAGCACGGTATGGCACATGCACATGAATTTATTTTCCAGGCACTGACCACAGTTCTAATATTACTGAGCGATTCCATCCTTAATTCAGGATACATGAGAACCACAGTAAAACCAGCTAGTTGAAGTAATTTTATTTCATAACCCAGGGGACTACGTGACCCACCTGCTTTCCACAAGGAGACTTAGATCACTTTAGTACATATCTGTGATCTACTGGCTAGCACAGTATGGTATAAACTAGAGAGCAGAATAGTAACAATTACTTGAACAGTAGCTCACCACATAACCACCAAAGCAGCTTAGAAAACCAAAAAGGGCATACAACCAGAAACAGACAGAGTGGGGCACAAAACCAGAGGCCACCAGGGTGTGACACACAACCAGAGACCGACATAGTGGGGCACACAACCAGAGACCGACAGAGTGGGGCACACAACCAAAGACAGAGTGGGGCACACAACCAGAGACAGACAGAGTGGGGCACACAACCAGAGACAGAGTGGGGCACACAACCAAAGACAGAGTGGGGCACACAACCAGAGACCGACATAGTGGGGCACACAACCAGAGACCGACAGAGTGGGGCACACAACCAAAGACAGAGTGGGGCACACAACCAGAGACAGACAGAGTGGGGCACACAACCAGAGACAGAGTGGGGCACACAACCAAAGGCAGAGTGGGGCACACAACCAGAGACCGACATAGTGGGGCACACAACCAGAGACCGACATAGTGGGGCACACAACCAGAGACCGACAGAGTGGGGCACACAACCAAAGACAGAGTGGGGCACACAACCAAAGACAGAGTGGGGCACACAACCAGAGACAGACAGAGTGGGGCACACAACCAGATACAGACAGAGTGGGGCACCCAACCAGAGACCGACAGAGTGGGGCACACAACCAGAGACCGACAGAGTGGGGCACCCAACAAGAGACCGACAGAGTGGGGCACCCAACCAGAGACCGACAGAGTGGGGCACACAACCAGAGACAGACAGAGTGGGGCACACAACCAGAGACCGACAGAGTGGGGCACACAACCAGAGACCGACAGAGTGGGGCACACATATTTATTTCCTGATGCAAAACCTTCCCGTGCCCAGAGCCTATATTATAGGTGAGTTTTTCTAGCCTGCACATCTGCTTATCCTTCATAACTTTCAGAAGTAATCCTTTTCTGTTTGAAATTCATTAAGAATACAGTATGAAAGAAAAGTTTACAGAATCCTAATAGAAAACTTTCACTGAGCTTTGCAGCCTTCTGTGGCAGTTATCTGTCAGTAGCTTTAGAGAGCATATTTAACTGCTGGACACGACTATATGAAACTAAAAATTCCCCCAGAAACCACAAGGAATACTTCAGCCCACTACTTTCAATAAAAAAGCATCTGGACAGTTTTGTTGAGATTCTGAGGCAGGATACAACATCTTGAACAAATGGGTTTTGAAGGTTTGTTTATAGTGTTACACTTAGGCCCCGATGATCGAAAGTGCTAATATTTAAAGGGTTCTGCCGCTATGTCGAGCCTGACGGAATATTCCAAGTTCTCAACATAGCCGCATCGCAGAGAGGCGTTTACTATACATGCCATTGGTCGGTGATGCTGGCTTTAGACCCACTCAGCATTGCCGACCATATTGGTGATGTATATAAAAGGATCCCTTGAATATAACTACTGTCGGCCTAACCACTAATCCTAATACTCCTAAAATGAAGTACCCCACGATCGCAAATTAGGACTACACTAATAAACATCTAAACATACCCACTGCTAGTCGCTATTAACCCCTATGCCGCCACATACCCACCGCTAGTATCTATTAACCCCTATGTCTCTAACTATAAAACCCTGTGCTGCCACATACCCACTGCAATAAGCTATTAACCCCTATGCCGCCATATACCCACTGCAAGTACTATGCTATTAACCCCTATACCGCCACATATCCCAAACGCAAACTAACCTAACACCTAATCCCCCTCTAAACTAAACCCCCATACGTTAAAATTAAAATAAAAAAAATATAAACCTAAACCACCACAACCCCAAACGCAATCTAACACTACTAGTGCTGTCTCCGCCCAAAGTTTCCGTCTCACCGGAAACTGAAGTTAAGAAGCAGCGGTCGCAAGACCACTGCTCTTTAACTTGTCCACCACTGGCTGGAGGCCGATTGGCTGCGAATGTGCAGGGGGCAGCATTGCACAAGCATTTCAAGGTTAGTGATGTCGGGCGGACATGATTTGCTACAGCAAATCATGTCTGCCCAGCATTTAATAAATCTACCCCCTAACCTAAGCTAAATAACCCCACTAAATTACCAACAAAAAACAAAAGCTAAGTTACAAAAAATAAAAAAAATAAGTTACAAAAAAAATTAAAACTACAGTATCCAAAATAAAAAAGCATAACTATACCTAACACTAAACTACATGCCCCATAAAATAAAAAAAAAATAACACTAAAATAAATTACAATAGCCTTAAAGGAGCCTTTGTATGACATTGCCCTAAAGTGATCAGCTCTTATGCAACCCCCCCCCCCCAAAAAAAAAGATAACAAAATCAACTCAAAAAACCTAGGCTAGAACACCCCCCCACACACACTATTCTTAGAAATAAAAATAAAAAAACTCCAAAATCCCTAACAAACCCCAAAAGTGGTACTTATAGTTGATTGGGAATCTATATAAATTAATATGTATTTATTTTTTCTTGTTCTTCAAAAAAAGTCAGTATTTAGTGTGACCTCCCTTGGCACTAAGCACATCTTGAACTCTTTTGGGGAGACTGTCCTGAAGTTTTTTGAAGTAATCTTCTGGTATATTATACCAGGCTTCTTTTAGCACTTCCTAGAATTCTTCTTTGGATTTAGGTTGTCTTATTTCTTTCTCTGTCCAGGTGATCCCATACTGCCTCTATAATATTCAGGTCTGAACTCTGTGAAAGCCAGTCCATGACTGTCAGTGTTTTATGAGCTTTTTTTTCTCTCTAAATATTATTTCACTGCATTAAAACCATTCCCAATCAGGCTTTTTCTAGAAGGAATGGCATGATGAATTAAAACCTGTCAGTACTTTTTAGCATTCATGATCCCATCAATTCCAACAATATCGCCAACACCACTGGCAGAAATGCAGCCCCAAACCAGGACAGAACCCTTCACCGTGTTTCACTGAAGGCCTTTAGCACTCATTCTTCCATCTCTCTCCAACTCTTCTTCTCACATATTGTCGACGACTGGACCCAAAAACGTCAAACTTGGATTTGTTACTCCATAATACTCTTTTCCACTGATCTTCGTTCCAATCATTGTGAGCTTTAGCATATCTTAGTTTTTTCACCCTATTCCCCTTCCAAAACAGTGGTTACTTGGCTGCTACCCTTCCACTTAGACCATTCCTGATCAAGCTTCTTTGGACTGTAGAAGGGTCAACTTGGCATCCCAATGAAGCTGCCAGATGCAGAGCCAGGTCCTTGCTGGACTTCTTTCGGTCTCTCAAAGAAGAAACTCTGAGAAACTTCTCATCAGATTGACACATTAAATACTTGCCACTTTAGCCTATATAAGCTGTTTTTTCTGATTTATTTCTGTTTTTTTAATACGGCATAAAACTATACTGCATTTTCTGGTTATATTCTAATAAAGAGACTGAGAAATAAGTATACATGGTCATTATACCATTGCTAAAACAACAAATCTAATGGTGGCCTTAGACTTTTGCACAGTACTGTAATTTAAAATGTATATTCATGTTAAAAAAAGCATTTGTATTACAATTGTTTTATTACATAACAGGCATGCAGTTATGTAATTCTATAATTATAATGCAACTGTATTTCATAACAAATATATAATTTGAAAATATATTTATATTTACAATAAAAAATGCATCAAGCAAGAATATCTACATTTTAATTTATATATCCAATGCGTAAACTAATATTAATTATATATGACCATGCATTTTATTACAAAGATTGTAGATATAATAT
Organism: Bombina bombina; assembly: GCF_027579735.1. Lineage (NCBI taxonomy): Eukaryota > Metazoa > Chordata > Amphibia > Anura > Bombinatoridae > Bombina > Bombina bombina. The sequence goes on along the minus strand of NC_069503.1, from coordinate 1,139,508,614 downwards.
AGTCAAGCCTTGCATTGATATTCAATATTTAAACAATTTTAAGTATAACAGGTTTTAAGTATCACAGAGTAATGAATATAAAGCTCAGCACCTGGTACTGCCTCTTGGGTAGTGCACGTTAGACTGGAGCCACTGCCAGGGCTCCCAACAGGTAAAACAACTGTTTATTAAAGCATACAGACAGATAAATGTGCAACGTCGCACATTTATCTGTCTGTATGCTTTAATAAACAGTTGCACAATTTATAGTGCTATGGACTTTGTACTTTTATGGTTTTAAGTATAGCATATACATTAAAATGTATCTATGTTAGCTTGTTGTAGTTATTAGTAATAACATAGATATATATATTAAGATATATTAATGTTATAGTAGCCAGTATCATTAAATTATATTTTTAGATAACAGGCATGCAGTTATGTAGACCTATTATATTAATTATACTGTCTTTAATTAGAAATAATAAACACAACAAGCAACATTAATTACATGTTAATGTATTTGCAAATATTTAAACATTATGCATTCTACATAACTGCATTATTTTAAAAATTGAATATTTATGTGTAGGGACTTAGCTTCTACAGTTAAGTTTTAAGTTATGGCATATCAAGGGTCAATGTTTAAATGATATGCTTTATGATGTGTAGTGTGTATTGTTCAAAGTATTGTAGATACCTTAAAAGGGGTTTAATGTTTGCCTAATAGTATTAGAAAAAAAGACAGTTATTCAAATGGATGGAAATAATAGCAAGCAACTGTTAAAACTATTAAATGGGGGGCTGGTTTTAAAGTGTCCCCAATTTTGCCTCATGAAATTGCAGACAACGTACTAAAAGACCAACTTGATTCTGTGCACCCTACTCGATCAACACCCCTTTTAAGAAGGGGCGATCCGGGGCTCAATACTGATCCGGCGCTGAGTTCCAGGAGCACGGCTAGGCCGGCGAGGTTTTTACGGCCCTCCCGCGGTTGGCCGCCAGCGTTTTATATAGGTGTAGGCAGTCGGTGGGAGATAACGAGGTGGAGCAGGGGGAGTGTAGGTTAGGTGTGACGTAAATATAGGCATTCTGGGGAAGTTAGCAGTGCGTGTCAGTGGGAGTAGCCATCACCTGAGCTAGTTAGTGTAGGTGTAATTAAACTTAGGTCCCCAAGGCAATATTTGGAGTGTGCCTACACAGAAATTTTTAGTTTCCGTGAGCACACTGTCTGCGCTGTATAGGCACAGTTCAAATAGCCCCCCCCATCCTCTGCAGTAAAATGCCAACGAGGACCGATGTTGGCAATGACATCACACTCCCATTGACTTCTATGAGAGAGAAATCGCTGCTCGCTGGCATTGCTTGGACACGCTCCTTTTCTTATATCTCGTCAGACCGTTGGGCTGCGAGGCCGACAATGCCATCAAAGCGGTCTGCCAAAGCTTTGAAAATAGGGGCCTTAGAGAGACAGATATGAAAAGCAACATAAGAGAATTCTGGTGTACATGAGTATGTGACAATCAATGGAAGAACAAATTGCCCACATGACAGTTTGGAAAACTAGGAGGCAATGTAATCCTATTAAAGGGACATTAAACAATGAGATTGTAATATTTTATAATATATAATGATACATTTTACATATAAAAAACCCTCTACAGTATACTTTCATTATTTATTTTGTCCTACTTTCATTTAATTCTATTCTGAAATTGTGAGCTTTTCAGTTTCTTTTAGAAATTTAAGTGCAGAACACTGTTATATTCGACAGATCCATTGCACACTCCAATTTTAATATTTAAACTAATAAAAATGTAAAAAATACATCAACATGTTATTCACAGACTAATCTTTTCTTTGAATGCATTATTCTATCTAGTAATATTAAGGGCTAGATTATGAGTGGAGTGATAAGGGGTTTATCGTGGGTGTTTGCGCTCGTCAGGTTTTCCACACGATTGCTTTACACTAGAACGATTACCGCGTCCTCAGAGCTCTGGTTAACTGTTTCGCTAAACAAAAAAGTGTCGCAAAACACATAAAAAATATATTACAAAGTACAGCTACACTCAAAGATATGAGATCTCAGGTGTAAAAGGCAAAGGGCTTTAACATTGATATACATACATAAACATGTCGAGAGAGAGAGAGAAAGGAGAGAGAGAAAGGAGAGAGAGAAAGGAGAGAGAGAGGCGAGAGAAAGGAAGAGAGAGAGAGAGGAGAGAGAAGAAAGAGAGAGGAGAGAAAGAGAGGAGAGAGAGAGAGAGAGAGAAAGTAGAGAGAGGAAGAGAGAGGAGAGAAAGGAAGAGAGAAGAGAGGAGAGGAGGTGAGAAGAGAAAGAGAGAATACCCCTAGAGAAATCTAGGGAAGGTGGGGTACCAACAATTACCTTTTAGAGAATCCCCCTTAGTTAAGCCTATGTAAGCTAAGTGGGGCAGTGCCTAACGCCGTGTGTATTAAGTATATAATTAAGGAGAGAAAAGAAGCGTTATATGGCACACTTACTGAGAGTGATTGTAAACAATAGGAGGACCGGGTAAGGAGTGTGTTAAATAAAAATTAACATTTATTAAGTAATGTTAAAATGAATGGACAATGCCACCAAGTTAAAAAGAATATATACAAAACTACAGGGAGTGCAGAATTATTAGGCAAGTTGTATTTTTGAGGATTAATTTTATTGTTGAACAACAACCATGTTCTCAATGAACCCAAAAAACTCATTAATATCAAAGCTGAATATTTTTGGAAGTAGTTTTTAGTTTGTTTTTAGTTATAGCTATTTTAGGGGGATATCTGTGTGTGCAGGTGACTATTACTGTGCATAATTATTAGGCAACTTAACAAAAAACAAATATATACCCATTTCAATTATTTATTTTTACCAGTGAAACCAATATAACATCTCAACATTCACAAATATACATTTCTAACATTCAAAAACAAAACAAAAACAAATCAGTGACCAATATAGCCACCTTTCTTTGCAAGGACACTCAAAAGCCTGCCATCCATGGATTCTGTCAGTGTTTTGATCTGTTCACCATCAACATTGCGTGCAGCAGCAACCACTGCCTCCCAGACACTGTTCAGAGAGGTGTACTGTTTTCCCTCCTTGTAAATCTCACATTTAATGATGGACCACAAGTTCTCAATGGGGTTCAGATCAGGTGAACAAGGAGGCCATGTCATTAGATTTTCTTCTTTTATACCCTTTCTTGCCAGCCACGCTGTGGAGTACTTGGACGCGTGTGATGGAGCATTGTCCTGCATGAAAATCATGTTTTTCTTGAAGGATGCAGACTTCTTCCTGTACCACTGCTTGAAGAAGGTGTCTTCCAGAAACTGGCAGTAGGACTGGGAGTTGAGCTTGACTCCATCCTCAACCCGAAAAGGCCCCACAAGCTCATCTTTGAGGATACCAGCCCAAACCAGTACTCCACCTCCACCTTGCTGGCGTCTGAGTCGGGCTGGAGCTCTCTGCCCTTTACCAATCCAGCCACGGGCCCATCCATCTGGCCCATCAAGACTCACTCTCGTTTCATCAGTCCATAAAACCTTAGAAAAATCAGTCTTGAGATATTTCTTGGCCCAGTCTTGACGTTTCAGCTTGTGTGTCTTGTTCAGTGGTGGTCGTCTTTCAGCCTTTCTTACCTTGGCCATGTCTCTGAGTATTGCACACCTTGTGCTTTTGGGCACTCCAGTGATGTTGCAGCTCTGAAATATGGCCAAACTGGTGGCAAGTGGCATCTTGGCAGCTGCACGCTTGACTTTTCTCAGTTCATGGGCAGTTATTTTGCGCCTTGGTTTTTCCACACGCTTCTTGCGACCCTGTTGACTATTTTGAATGAAACGCTTGATTGTTCGATGATCACGCTTCAGAAGCTTTGCAATTTTAAGAGTGCTGCATCCCTCTGCAAGATATCTCACTATTTTTGACTTTTCTGAGCCTGTCAAGTCCTTCTTTTGACCCATTTTGCCAAAGGAAAGGAAGTTGCCTAATAATTATGCACACCTGATATAGGGTGTTGATGTCATTAGACCACACCCCTTCTCATTACAGAGATGCACATCACCTAATATGCTTAATTGGTAGTAGGCTTTCGAGCCTATACAGCTTGGAGTAAGACAACATGCATAAAGAGGATGATGTGGTCAAAATACTCATTTGCCTAATAATTCTGCACTCCCTGTAATAGTCACTGTCCCCCCCCCCCCCCCCCCCCGAAAAACAGTATCATGTATCACTCGTTACTTCCCTATTACAAGACTTAAATAAATAGAGCTCTATTAAATTGAGGTAGAAAACGGGATCACAGTATCTGGAATGGTATCCAACTAGCTGTACCCCAGGATCTCTCCTTACCCGGTCCTCAATTGTTCACAATTACTCTCAATAAGTGTGCCATATAATGCTTCTTTTCTCTCCTTATTTATACATTTTTTATATACATATATATATATATATATCTATATCTGCATTTATGTGTATATTTGAATTTACAGACGACATATATAATCAAATACATATGCACACACACACACATATATATATATATTTATAAATATTTCACGTTCCAATATTCTGAACATAGTGGAATATATTCTATGTATTTTTAAATAGATGTTTATATTCATATATATCTTTACATAATCATATATATATATATATGTGCAAAAAATCATCATATCTAGAAATATTTATTCATGAATACATAGAAGATATGCTGTTATGTGAAGAACACTGGAATATGATGGGGTTTGCGAGCAAGTAGGATGTTTTTCCCCCCACTTTTATTGCTCCACTGACTTCTATAGGGGAATACGCACAAATCATATTCTAAATTCGGCTTTTGAACTTGTCTGGTTAGCGCGTGAACGAAAACAGTTTACTTTCCACTCATAATACTAGTGCAACCCGACGTGCGCAAAAAACGTACTTCTAGCGCAGTTAACACTGGAGAGGGAGTGTTAAATAACGCTCCATTCGTAATCTGGCCCTTAGTGTTTAATGTCAATAGATGCATTTCATGGGTCCCTTATTCCCCTAGATAATAAAATAACTGTACCTAACTGCAGGAGGAATGTTTATTGCCAAGCGGTGCACTGCAGCCCTAAAGAGGAAATCTGTCTTTTGTTAGACCTGTGGTCAGTGTGTAGAAAATTAGCACACATTGTGACTACCTTATCTCTCATTCACTGTACAGTCCCTTCCATTACTTTCTAAGTCTGCAGACGAGAAGTAAACACTTGCAGCACAGCTGTCAATAAGAGTGAGTGGTTCTTACATTATTTATGTCTGTGTGGGGTAGCAATAATGAATTAGCAGTCTCACATTATCTCCTCAGGCTTGCAAGCATAATGGGAAGAGTTGGAAAGAATCAGCCGTTTGTGTGATTAGCATTTAACACCTTAGTAAACACATTTTACTGTCTCTCTATGCAGCCGTGAAATCGTTTTCTTAATGAGTCCTCATAAACTGTGCGCTGCGTAAGCTCTTGCCTGCTAATGTCGTCCTAATGCTCAGCATCTGTTTGAGTCACTAGCGCTGAGTTTGCAGGACATATTTTACCCATCAGGAGTTTACCTCTGACATTTTGCAGAATTTTCTTTATGTGCTGATTTGGAGAGCACAGTCGCTTGTCGAAGCGGCAGACGACCTGCCAGATTCAGGCGACTCTGTACATTTCAGTCCATATGCTACAGGGCCACTTGCCAGAGCATGCAAAAGAGATTAGCTCAGTTTAAATGACTGGGTTGATACATTAAATGGTAACAGAGGCCCAATACATTTTTACTTAATGGTCAGTCGGTACATTGGTTACATGCTGCATATTTAAAAGGGACAAATATTTTTAACATTTTTGGTCAGCATTGAAAAGAAAAAGCATAATTTTGTATATTACAGATCTTTATGAATTGCAAGTAAATAAGGGTGATTTTAGAAAACCTAAGGTGCATCACAGATAAAAACTAATGATTCACACAGCCAAAATGGTCTCTGGAAAGGCAAAATTAAGTTTTTATGATTAGCATTTGTGTGCACTTAATCATGCACACCATATTACAGTATGCCACATCTAGGTCTTATTAAATCAAGAGGATGTATTCTGTATCGGTACACACTAATAAAGCCTTTGTATAACCTGCAGTACCGTCTACAAGAACATAACAAAACATAAATTAAGCTTACCTGATAATTTAATTTCCATCTGTGAGAGTAGAGTCCACAGCTTCATTCATTACTTGTGGGAATTAAGAACCTGGCCACCAGGAGGAGGCAAAGACACCCCAGCCAAAGGCCTAAAGACCTCCCCCACTCCCCTCATCCCCAAGTCATTTTGCCAAGGGAACAAGGAACAGTAGGAGAAATATCAGGGTATAAATGGTGCCAGAAGAACAAAAATAAAGTTATGTCCGCCCACCAGAGAAACAGGCGGGAGCCATGGACTCTCCTCCCACAGATGGAAATGAAATTATCAGGCAAGCATAATTTATGTTTTCCATCTTAATGGGAGGAGAGTCTACAGCTTTATTAATTACTTGTGGGAAAGAAATACCCAAGCTCTAGAGGACACTGAATGAAAAAAACGGGAGGGCAAAAAGGAGGCGGACCCTAATCTGAGGGCACCACAGCCTGCAAAACCTCTCTCCCAAAAGCTGCTTCCGCCGAAGCAAAGACATCAAATTTGTAAAATTTAGCAAAAGTATGTAAGGAGGACCAAGTAGCCGCGTTACAAATCTGCTCTATAGAGGCCTCATTCTTAAAGGTCCATGAAGAGGCCACAGCACTAGTTGAGTGAGCCGTAATCCTCTGAGGAGGCTTATGACCCGCTGTCTCATAGGCTCTTCAAACAAAAAGATAAGGAAGTGGAAGAGACCCTCTGCCCCTTGCTCTTCCACGAATACACAACAAATAAAGACGAAGTCTGCCTGAATTCTTTCGTGGCCTGAAGATAGAACTTCAAGGCTCGATTCACATCCAAAATATGAAGCAACCTTTCCTTTGAAGAAGAAGAATTAGGAAACAAGAAAAGAACTACTATTTCCTAATTGATGTTACGATTTGACACAACCTTGGGAAGAAATCCCAACCCAGTGCGAAGAACAGCATTATCAGCGTGAAAAACCATGTAAGGAGGCTCACATTGCAAGGCCGCCAACTCAGAGACTCTGCGTACCGATGCAATAGCCAGTAGGAATAGAACCTTCCAGGAAAGAAGTTTAATGTCAAGCGAATGCATAGGCTCAAACGGAGCCCTCTGCAAAATCTTAAGAACCAAGTTTAAGCTCCAAGGGGGAGCGGAATTTCTAAAGACAGGCCTGATCCTAAACAGAGTCTGAACAAAGGACTGAATATCAGAAAGCTCCGCAAGCTTCAAGTGTAACAGTACAGACAAGGCCAAAATCTGTCCCTTTACGGAACTGGTGGCAAGTCCCTTCTCCAACCCATCCTGGAGGAAGGACAGGATCCTGGATACCCTAACCTTATGCCAGGGATATCCACGATCCTCACACCAGGACATGTAGGTCCTCCACACCTTATGATAGATTCGACGAGTGACCGGTTTCCTGGCTTGAATGAGATTATCAATCACTCTCTCAGAAAAACCTCTCTTGGCTAAGACTAAGCGTTAAATCTCCACGCAGTCAGCCTCAGAGAATCTAGATTTTTACATAGAAAGGGACCCTGAACCAGCAGATCTCTGCGACAAGGTAACCTCCATGGAGGAGATGATGACATCCTCCACCAGATCCGCCAACCACGTCCTCCACGGCGCAATCAGAATAGGCAAAGCTTGCTCCTGCTTGATGCAGGCACTACTTGAGAAGTGGCAATGGTGGAAATATGTAGACTAGGTTGAACTCCCATGGCACCGCTAAGGCATCTATCAGCTCCGCTTGGGGATCCCTGGACCGGACCCGTATCTGGGTAGCTTGAAGTTGAGTCTGGACGCCATGAGATCTATCGCTGTCCCCCATCTGATGCAGATTTCCGCAAACACCTAGGGAAGGAGAGACCATTCCCCCGGATGAAACTATTGTCTGCTGAGAAAATCCGCTTCCACACCCGGAATGTGGATCGCCGATAGCGAACAGCTGTGGGTCTCCGCCCATTCTAGAATCCGTGATACTACCCTCATGGGTAGGGAGCTTCTCGTTCCCTCCTGATGGTTGATGTAAGCCACCGAGGTAATGTTGTCTGACTGGAATCTGATAAATCGGGACAACCCCAGGAGGGGCCAAGCCCTTAGAGCGTTGAAGATTGCTCGAAGTTCAAGAATATTGATCGAGAGAAGTGACTCCTCTCGAGTCCACCTGCCCTGTGCCTTTCTGGCACCCCAAACAGTTCCCCATCCTAACAGACTTGAATCCGTGGTCACAATCTCCCAGAATGGTCTCAAAAAGGATGTCCCCTGGGACAGTTGTCCCGGAAATCCACCAAGAGAGGAATTCCCTTGTTCGGTTGTCCAGAGAGATCTGTTGGGATAGATCTGAGTGATCGCTGTTCCATTGTCTCAACATGCACAACTGAAGAGGTCTGAGATGCAACCTGGCGTATGGAATGAAATCTATGCTGGATACCATGAGCCCAATCACCTCCATACACCTGGTCACAGATGGCCTTGAGGAGGTCTGAAGGGCAAGACAGCTGGACGCAATCTTGCAACGTCTCTGATCTGTCAGGAATATCTTCACGGATATGGAGTCTATTATCGTACCTAGGAATTCCACTCTGTTGCTGGGAACCAGGGAACTCTTTCCTACATTTATCTTCCATCCATGAGATCGAAGGAGAAGATCCCTTGAATGGTCCTCTGTGAGACTGCAGAACAGAGCCTGGACCAGGATGTCATCCAGATAAGGTGCCACTGCAATACTTCTGGCTCTTGCCACCGCGAGCAGTGCTCCCAGAACCATCGTAAAGACTCTTGGGGCAGTCACCAGGCCAAACGGAAGGTCCACAAACTGGAAGTGTTGGTCCAGAAATGCAAATCTCAGGAACCTGAAGTGATCCTTGTGGATTGGCACGTGAAGGTAAGCATCCTTCAAATCTATTGCAGTCATGAACTGTCCCTCTTGAACTAGGGGCAGAATAGACCTGATCGTCTCCATCTTGAACGATGGGACCAACAGAAATTTGTTTAAGCACTTTAAGTCTACAATTGGGCGAAACGTGCCCTCCTTCTTTGGGACCACAAAAAGGTTTGAATAATACCCCAGACCTCTTTCTGCTAGAGGGACTGGAACGATTACTCCGAGAGGAGAGATTCCTCACGCACTCTAGAAAGGCGTCTCTCTTCTCTGGTCTTGATGATAGGTTTGACAGGAGAAATCTGCCCCTTGAACCCTATCCTGTAACCCTGGGCGATGACCTCCAGAACCCAAGAGTCCTGAACGTCTCTTCTCCAAGCCTCTGTGAAAAGAGATAGTCTGCCCCCTACAAGATCCAGAAACTATTTTGTCTCTGCGGGCTTCTTGCTCTGCTCGACTTTGTTTCAAGATTGAGATGGCTTCCAAGATGCCTTGGACTGCTCGGTTTTCGCGGCAGGCTGCTGGCGTTGGGACTTTTTCTAACAAAAGGGACGAAAAGTAGACCCCTTAGGCTTATTCTTCTTATCCTGCTGTAGGAAAGCACCCTTGCCTCCCGTGACCGTGGATATGAGTCTAGGCCTGTACCAAAAATAACTTTCCCCTGAAATGGGAGGGATAGTAATCTAGACTTGAAAGTCATGTCAGCAGACCACAACTTTAACCACAGAGCCCTACGGGCTAGAACATAAAAACCTGATGTCTTAGCATTCAGGTGAATAATCTGAATATTTGCATTACAGATGAATGAATTAGCTACCCTTAAGGCCTTAATCCGTTCCTGTATCTCCTCAAGGGGAGTCTCCACCTCGACCATAGCTGACAGAGCATCACACCAGTAGGTAGCTGCTCCAGCCACCTCAGCGACCACCGCTGCCAGTTGAAAAATGAACCCCACGAGTTGAAACATCTTTCTCAACATGGATTCCAATTTTTTTATCCATGCGCTCCTTGAACGAAGAGCTATCTTCGAGCGGGATAGTAGTGCGCTTAGCGAGCATGGATATAGCACCATCCACCTTAGGGATGGCCCCCCACAGCTCAAGCTGTGAGTTCGGAATGGGCAACAGTTTTTTAAAAGAAGTAGAGGGAGAAAAAAGGACGAGCCTAGTTTCTCCCATTCGTTCTTGATAATATTAGCCATCTTAACGGGGACCGAGAAGGTCTGAGGCACCACCATGTCTTCGTAAACCCTATCTAGTTTAGGGATCGAAGGTTCCTCCGGCAGTTTCGGTTCCGGAACCTCTAACGTAGCAAGCACCTCTTTCAGCAGAAAGCGCAAATGCTCCATCTTAAACTTAAATTATGGCTCCTCCGCAACCGGAGGTCTAGATGTCGCCGATTCCAACCCAGAAAGAGCGTCCTCAGAAGAATCGGAGTCGTCCTCATCACCGGATAATTTGTCAGAGATATCCAACGGAGATGACCCCTGGGACAGATAGCTATATTTTACCTTTCGCTTGCGCTTAGCAGGGCGTGACAAGGCATTATAGGTTGCAGAAGCTGCATGTGTAATCGGAGATGAATGCAGGGAACGCACCTCGCGGGACTGAGAACCATCAGAGGTGGATGGCTCAGTTGTACTAAATATCTTATTCTTTTTAGATATTGCAATCTTATCAAAGCATGTGGAATATAGTTGTGCAGGCGGATCAACCAGAACCTCCTCATTATTTGATTTGGATAAAGAGGGAGTGCCCTCCAACATATCAGAGTCCTCCATAGCTTACGCCTTTTTACGGACTAGATAGAATTAAATAGCACCTTTATACACCAAAGGCCGGGGCACTCACCACCTCCTATGACCCGGACCACAGAGAAACCGCTTTGTCTCCTGCAACCACCGGTCAAGAAAGAGGAAGTTAAAGAGGCCACACCTGGTCATATGGAGTGCCATGCGGGACCGCCCCTGCACTGAAGAGAAAAACGCGCCAAAAAAGGCTGCGTTGATATCTCCCTAAGGAAACTGACTGTTCACACACTGACAGAGCCCTATCTCACACATGTTGCAGCAAAAAACACAATAAAGAATATTATGCATAATCCCCTCTGTTCAATAACCCTCCTTCCGGGGATATTAACCCTTTATTCTATACAGATAAAAGGAGATACACTGTGACCCTGTCTTCTTGCGTTATCTTATGTGTATAAATGAAACGATCTTACCAGAATCTACGCCGTGTGACAGGGTAGTAGCAACGCTCCTGACATGGACTTGAGAGCAGAAAGCAGGCAGCGAAACTCGTCAACGCTGATTGCTTATGGAGTTATTAATCCGAGTCGGGATGGTTTCGCAGAAAGACTCTCCCTGCATCTCCGGACTCTAACTTTCATCCAAGCTCTCCCTGAGAGGCTGACAGGACTACTTAAAACTCCAATCCCATTCCGAAGAGTACTACCCTCCATAAGAGACTACTCTGAATCTTCTGACACTTCTCTGACAACCTCCTGTGACGAAAGGCAAAGAATGACTGGGGGATGAGGGGAGTGGGGGAGGTATTTAAGCCTTTGGCTGGGGTGTCTTTGCCTCCTCCTCCATGAACTAGAGCAATACAAAGAGCAAGCATATATCTAATGGGTCATAAGAAATACAGCTTTGGCTCTGCCACCAGAATATCAACAGCAAAAGGTAACCAGGGCACAGCAACAACGATTATTTAGTTACACTGTGTAACATCAAAATGACAGGGCACCGTACCAGCAGATCCAGAAGTAACACAGGCAGGGAGGGCATAAGCAGCTGCAGGAGCGAGTGCACAAAGTGTGCTAAATAAGCAGGGCTAGTGGGTACCATCGGCCATATACACACACAAGCCTCTGATTGCCAGTAACACACATGCAAAGGTAATTTAATCAGTTGATTAACCTTCTGCCCTTCTTTAGAGACCACAGCTGTAACTATAGAGGGTTTTTTGTCTCCCTGTGACAGAAGGAACAGCTGTATAGCACAAGAGGTCAGGACCACGGCTCCTCTACCCAGGAGAAGGCATTTACTGGGCACCAGGGCACTATTTAGGCACCAAGTACAAGTAAAGCCCTGCAATGAGACAAGAGGCTGTTGATGGGTCCTATAGCTAGTAAATCCTGTACACACCCTTACTCTAGCTGACACACAGCACCCACAGGCTACGTATGGGAAGGATTGCTGCTGCTAGCAACCTCTACACAATAACAGGACTTATAGGACACTAGTGTAAAATACAGACCTCACACATGTGCCAGATCAAGCAGAATCGTATCAGGGTGTAGTGTTCACACTAGGGGCAATATCAAGTAGCCGGTGGGGCAGGCTGTTATTTATTCATGCATCCAAAAGCCTAAATTTATTATTCAGATAGGGCATGCAATTGTAAACAACTTTCCAATTTACTTTTATCATCAAATTTGTTCTTTTGGTATTCTTTGTTGAAAGCTAATTCTATGTGGCCTCATGCTAATTTCTAAGCCCTTGAAGGCCGCCTCTTATCTAAGTGAACTTGACAGTTTTTCAAAGCCAGACAGTGCTAGTTCCTGTGTGCTATATAGATTAAATTGTGCTTACGCCCATGGAGTTACTTTGGAGTCAGCACTGATTGGCTAAAATGCAAATCAGAAAATCTTTAGGGGAAGCCAGCACTTCTCTTCAAACTTAAGGGGCACGAAAAAAGGGGTAAGCCAAGTCCCAAATTTATATTCCACAATCCAAAAGATTTTCAGCCTACAAAAAAATAGTTTAAAAGACCTTTATTGTTTCATGCAGGGTCCATTATACAAACAAACAACGTTTCAAACCAGCAATTGGTTCTTAGTCATGGCTAAAATGCAAGCCTGTCAAAACAACTGAGATAAGAGGGCAGTCTGCAGAAACTTAGATACAAGGTAATCACAGAGGTAAAAAGTATATTAATATAACACAGAAATAGATTTTGACGGCAGATAAGAATCAAGTCTACCCATATTACATGTTACTTTTTCCTTAGGGTAGCCTTATGCATGTCCCAGGCATTTTTGAATTCCTTTACAGTTCCTGTGTTTACCACCTCAAATGGAAGTTTATTCCATGAATGCACCACACTTTCTGTAAAAAAATGCTTCCTCAAATTTCTCCTGAATCTGCTACCCTCTAACCTAAGATTGTGACCCCTTGTTTTGGCATTTATTTTTTTTGGGAAAAATGCTTTCAGCTTCTACTTTATTAAGTCCCTTTATTAAGTAACCGTGTTAGTTATGCAAAACTGGGGAATGGGTAATAAAGTGATTATCTTTTTAAACAATATAAAGTCTGGAGTAGACTGTCCCTTTAATGATAATTTGTGCAACAAATATTGAAAACAGCATGTCATTCATAAACAAAATGTATTTATTTGTCTATGTACTTAAGCCGAGCCAAGGAATTAATACAGTGAACGCTGTGCTCCTACAGATGATACACCTGGTGAGAAGATAGCTGTGGATCAGAAACAGAGCACTCTGGGGTACGGAGTAAAAACCTTATTGAAGAAGAAGTTGTGATAAAACACAATACAGAAGATGATCACTTTACAGTCGGACAAGAAAAAACTATAACAGGGTAACAAAGTTTATGCTTTAGGTAGAATTACTCAGTTTATCCTCAAGACCAGTTATTTGGAAAATCCTTAAAGCCACATGAAAATCAAAATGATGGGGTCAGATAGAGCATGTAATTATAAGGGACCTATCTATTAACTCATATTGTCATTTTTACTTTGTTCTTTTGGTATCCTTTGTTTAAAAGCTTTCCTAGACTCCGGAGCAGCAATGCGCTACTGGGAGCTAGCTGTGATTAATGACTACACACATGCCTCTTGTCATTGGCTCATTAGATCAGTTAGCTCCCAGTAATGCATTGCTGCTCTGGCCTTAAAGGACCAGTAAACATAGTAGATTTGCACAATGAACAAATGCAGAATAAAAAACAATGCAATAGCACTTAGTCTGAACTTCAAATGAGTAGTAGATTTTTTTTCTGACAAATTTCATAGTTATGTCTATTTCCACCCCTCCTGTATCATGTAACAGCCATCAACCAATCACAAATGACATACATTTATACTGTGAATTCTTGCACATGCTCAGTAAGAGCTGGTGGCACAAAAAGTGTAAATATAAAAAGACTGTGCACATTTTGTTAATGGAAGTAAATTGAAAAGTTGTTTAAAATTGCTGCTCTGAATCATAAAAGTTTAATTTTGACTTCAGTGTCCCTTTAAACCCACATGCAGGGGTTAGACACACAGTTCTATGCAAGCAAGGGCAATAAACAATATCTAGCATGTTATATCTTTCCTATGAAAAAGTAAATTTATGCTTACCTGATAAAATTAATTTCTTCTATGGTAAGACGAGTACACGGATTCATCCTTACTTGTGGGATATTATCCTTCCTAACAGGAAGTGGCAAAGAGCACCACAGCAGAGCTGTCTATATAGCTCCTCCCTTAGCTCCACCCCCCAGTCATTCGACCGAAGGTACAGGAAGAAAAAGGAAAACTACAAGGAGAGGAGTTTAAATCAAAAAAATATAATCTGTCTTAAAGTGACAGGGCGGGCCGTGGACTTGTCTTACCATAGAAGAAATTAATTTATCAGGTAAGCATAAATGTACTTTTCTTCTATAAAGGTGAGTCCACGGATTCATCCTTACTTGTGGGAAACAATACCAAAGCTACAGGACACGGATGAACGGCAGGGACAAGACAGATGGTTAAACAGAAGGCACCACTGCTTGAAGAACTTTTCTCCCAAAAATAGCCTCCGAAGAAGCAAAGGTATCATATTTGTAAAATTTGGAAAAGGTATGAAGCGAAGACCAAGTCGCAGCCTTACAAATCTGTTTAACAGAAGCATCATTTTTAAAAGCCCATGTGGAAGCCACCGCTCTAGTAGAGCGAGCTGTAATTCTTTCAGGAGGCTGCTGTCCAGCAGTCTCGTATGCCAAACGGATAATGCTTTTCAGCCAAAAGGCAAGAGAGGTAGCCGTAGCTTTTTGACCTCTACGTTTTCCAGAATAGACAACAAACAAAGAAGATGTTTGACGGAAATTTTTGGTCGCGTGCAAGTAAAACTTCAAAGCACGAACCACATCCAAGTTGTGCAACAGACGCTCCTTCTGAGAGGAAGGATTAGGGCACAAAGAAGGAACAACAATTTCCTGATTGATATTCCTATTAGTAACAACCATAGGAAAGAATCCAGGTTTGGTACGCAAAACCACCTTATCAGCTTAGAAAACGAGATAAGGCGAGTCGCATTGCAATGCAGATAGTTCAGAAACTCTTCGAGCCGAAGAGATAGCAACTAAAAACAGAACTTTCCAAGATAGAAGCTTAATATCTATGGAATGCATAGGTTCAAACGGAACCCCTTGAAGAACTTTAAGAACTAAATTCAAACTCCATGGCGGAGCAACAGGTCTAAATACAGGCTTGATTCTAACTAAAGCCTGACAGAACGACTGAACGTCTGGAATATCTGCCAGACGTTTGTGCAGTAGAATTGATAAGGGAATTCCAGACTGCACCCCAGCCCAATAGGCTGGCGTCCGTCGTCTCTATGACCCACGCTGGCCTGCGGAAACACATTCCCTTGGACAGATGATCCTGTGACAACCACCAAAGAAGAGAGTCTCTGGTCTCTTGGTCCAGATTTATCTGAGGAGATAAATATGCATAATCCCCATTCCACTGTTTGAGCATGCAAAGTTGCAGTGGTCTGAGATGCAAGCGAGCAAACGGAACTATGTCCATTGCCGCTACCATTAAGCCGATTACCTCTATACACTGAGCCACTGACGGGCAAGGAATGGAATGAAGAGCTCAGCAGATGGATAGAATTTTTGATTTCCTGACCTCCGTCAGAAAATTTTTCATGTCCACTAAATCTATCATAGTTCCCAGGAAAGGAACTCTTGTGAGAGGGATAAGTGAACTCTTTTGTATGTTCACCTTCCACCCATGAGATCTTAGAAAAGCCACCACGATGCCCGTGTGAGACTTGGCTAGTTGGAAAGTTGACGCCTGGATTAAGATATCGTCCAGATAAGGCGCCACAGCTATGCCCCGCGGCCTTAGAACCGCCAGAAGGGACCCTAGCACCTTTGTGAAAATTCTGGGAGCTGTGGCCAACCCGAAGGGAAGAGCCACAAACTGGTAATGCTTGTCCAGAAAGGCGAACCTGAGGAACTGGTGATGATCTTTGTGGATAGGAATGTGTAGATACGCATACTTTAAGTCCACGGTGGTCATATATTGACCCTCCTGGATCATTGGCAAAATAGTCTGAATGGTCTACAAGGATGGGACTCTGAGGAATTTGTTTAAGATCTTGAGATCCAAAATTGGTCTGAAGGTTCCCTCTTTTTTGGGAACCACAAACAGATTGGAGTAGAACCCCTGCACCTGTTCTGTTTTCGGAACTGGGCAGATTACTCCCATGGTATATAGGTCTTCAACACAGCGTAAGAATGCCTCTCTTTTTGTCTGGTTTACAGACAATTGAGAAAGATGGAATCTCCCCCTTGGGGGAGAATCTTTGAAATCTAGAAGATACCCCAGGGTTACTATTTCTAAAGCCCAGGAGTCCTGAACGTCTCTTGCCCAAGCCTGAGCGAAGAGAGAAAGTCTGCCCCCTACTAGATCCGGTCCCGGATCGGGGGCTACCCCTTCATGCTGTCTTGGTGGCAGCAGCGGGCTTCTTAGCCTGTTTACCCTTGTTCCAAGTCTGATTAGGCCTCCAGACTGACTTGGATTGAGCAAAATTCCCCTCTTGCTTTGCGGCAGGGGAAGAGGGAGAGGGACCACCTTTGAAGTTCCGAAAGGAACGAAAATTATTTTGTTTGGTCCTCATCTTATTCATCTCATCCTGAGGAAGGGCATGGCCTTTCCCTCCAGTGATGTCTGAGATGATCTCTTTCAGTTCAGGCCCGAATAGGGTCTTACCCTTGAAAGGTATGGCTAAAAGCTTAGCTTTTGATGACACATTAGCAGACCAGGATTTAAGCCATAACGCTCTACGCGCTAAAATGGCAAAACCTGAATTCTTCACCGCTAATTTAGGCAATTGAAAAGCGGCATCTGTAATAAAAGAATTAGCTAGCTTGAGAGCCCTAATTCTATCCAGAATATCATCTAATGGGGTCTCAACCTGAAGAGCCTCTTCCAAAGCCTCAAACCAAAAGGACGCTGCAGTAGTTACAGGAACAATGCACGCTATAGGTTGGAGAAGAAAACCTTGGTGAACAAATATTCTCTTCAGAAGACCCTCTAATTTTTTATCCATAGGATCTTTGAAAGCACAACTGTCCTCTATAGGTATAGTTGTACGCTTAGCCAGGGTAGAAATAGCTCCTTCCACCTTAGGGACCGTCTGCCACGAGTCCCGCACGGAGTCAGATATGGAAAACATTTTCTTGAAAGTAGGAGGAGGGAGCGAACGGAATACCTGGTCTATCCCACTCCTTGGTAACAATTTCCGAAATCCTCTCAGGGACCGGAAAAAACATCAGTGTAGACAGGAACCTCTAGGAATCTGTCCATTTTACACAATTTCTCTGGAACTACAATAGGGTCACAATCATCCAGAGTCGCTAAAACCTCCCTGAGCAATAAGCGGAGGTGTTCTAGTTTAAATTTAAAAGCCGTCATATCTGAATCTGTCTGAGGGAACATATTTCCTGAATCAGAAATCTCTCCCTCAGCCAGCAAATCCCTCACTTCATTGTGAGGGTACATCAGATATGGCTAATAAAGCGTCAGAGGGCTCAGCGTTTGCTCTCACCCCAGACCTACTGCGCTTCCCCTGCAACCCAGGAAGCTTAGATAAAACTTCTGTGAGTGTAGTATTCATAACTGCGGCCATATCTTGCAGGGTGAAAGAATTAGACGCACTAGAAGAACTTGGCATCGCTTGTGCGGGTGTTAACGGTTGTGACACTTGGGGAGAATTAGATGGCAAAACCTGATTCTCTTCTCACTGAGAATCATCCTGCGACATACTTTTAGTAGCTAAAATATGTTCTTTACAATTTATTGACCTTTCAGTGCATGAGGGACATATTCTAAGTGGAGGTTCCACAATGGCTTCTAAACATATTGAACATTGACTTTCCTCAATGTCAGACATGTTGAACAGGCTAGTAATGACTACAAACAAGCATGAAAACACTTTATTCAGTGAAAAAAATAATCTTAAAAAACGGTACTGCGCCTTTAAGAGAAAAAAATTCTGCAAAACAGCCTAAACATGCACCAAATTTTTCAAAATGTTGTATGTAGACACAATATAGATAGTTAAGATTGCACCACAAAACATTTTAACAATTAACCCCTTAATATGCGAACCGGATCGAAAATAGGCCCAGATCCGGAAAAAAACACTCCCAGCACCTTGCCACAGCCCTGCTGTGGCCCTACCTGCCCTCAGGGATCGAAAATGTGGGGTAAAATCCTTGATTTGGCCCAAAACATACACCAGGGCCCTCAAGAGTTAGAGATTGCTGCTTGCTGCTGAAACTAACTGCGCATCTGAGGCGCGAAAATAGGCCTCGCCCATCTCACTCGATGTCTCCTCAGCCTTAAAGAACCACACCAGAGTGGTTATAACTAGCCATGTGGGTTCTGAGACCCAAAAGTTAAGCCATGTGTACCCTCAAAGTCTGCCCAAAAACGTTAACGCACTCCCAACATTTGCAATTCAGTGTCAACCATATTATAATTGGCCCCATATGCAAGCTAAGTAATGCCCTTCTTTTAGCTCTAGGATTACTGCTTACCCTTACCCTCCTGGGTATAATGTCAGCCTTTCTGAAATACACAGTCTCTCCAGAAAAAATATGACTGAACATACCTCATTGCTGCATAGCATGAAACCATTCCACACAGTGAAGTTTCCTGTACTCCTCAGCCTCTGTGGGAACAGCAATGGACCTTAGTTACAAATGCTAAGATCATCATCCTCCAGGCAGCAGTCTTCATCCATTTGCTGCCTGAGAGTAAATAGTACACACCGGTACCATTTAAAATAAACTTTTGCTTGAAGAAATTAAAAACTAATATTTTATCACCTCTTTCACTTTACCTTTCCTAGTACTTAGAGTAGGCAAAGAGAATGACTGGGGGTGGAGCTAAGGGAGGAGCTATATAGACAGCTCTGCTGTGGTGCTCTTTGCCACTTCCTGTTAGGAAGGACAATATTCCACAAGTAAGGATGAATCTGTGGACTCGTCCAGGCCCGGACTTACCATAGGGCACACCGGGCATTTGCCCAGTGGGCCGCCGTTTACCTTAGCTCCGCCCACTAACTTAGACAGTGCAGCAGTACTTGGTTTGTTGTTGCTATGCTGTGGTGCCCCAGTGTTTCCACGCTAAAATGCAGTAAAGGTAAATGTTTATGTATTTTATTTATGGGGTCTGATCACTATGTAACTAATACAACTACTCTACTGTGTATTTAGTTAGATTACTACTTTGTACAGTTTGTTTCCGGTGTATGGTGGCCCAGTGTGTATGCACACAATGCTACATGCCCACGGCACAACATCAAATCCATTTTTCAAAAAACTGGCAATTTTCTATGATTCTATCTGCTGCCTGGCCGTTGTCACTTTGCCTGCATCTGCCGACTTCTTCTTGTTGTTCCCTCTCCCCCTGCCTTGAGACACAGCCTTACAGTAATAATAATAGCTGATGCAGCCTATCAGTGACTATCACGGTAGCAAAAAAGCAGCTGCACGTAACTGGCTTCCTTCACCAGTCACCCTTCAGTAACTTGTCTTCCCTCCCGCACTGCTAAAATTAAGAGGCAGAGGAATCTAAGCTTTATGCGGTGCAATTTAGCGCTGTGTGCTAAACACTGCATATATCAGTCATTCACAGGCAGCGTTTAGACAGAAGCTAAATTCCACAGCATAAAGCTTTCTGTGTTAATGTGTGTGCTTTCTATGTAGCAGCAATAACGGTCTCTGCAGAGTGCATACTAATAAATTCCAGATAGGGGTTAGAGTCCTTATTGGCTGCCTTGCTAGGGTTATTTAACTATTCAGTTTGCAGTGGCAAAACCATTTCCCTATGGAAATTTGTCAACACTTTCTGCCTCATGTTTTGCAGATTACCATGATAAAAGTTGAAAATTATGTCTATAGTGCATCATGCCATAATAATAAGAAATAGATGTATATTGCAAAAGGTTTTAAGAGGGGATTATAAAAGTATTTCAGGGTAAACATTTTTAGAATTTGCTACGGAGTAATGTGTGTTTACTCTGTATCTCTCCCCCCTCTCTGTCTCTCTCTCCCCCCTGTCTCTCCCCCCCCCCTCTGTCTCTCTCCCCCCTCTGTTTCTCTCACCCCCCCTCTCTCCCTCTCCCCCCTCTCTCTCATCACCCCCACTCTCTCATCCCCCCACTCTCTCATCCCCCTCGCTGTCTTTCTCTCTCTCTCCCCCCTCTCTGTTGCTCTGCGTGTGTCTCTCTCCCCCCCTCTATCTGTGTGTGTGTTTCTCTCTCTCTCCCCCTCTCTCTCTCTCTGTATCTCTCTCCCCTCTGTCTCTCTCTCTTTCTCTCCCCCATTCTGTCTGTCTCTCTTTCTCCCCTCTCTATGTCTCTTTCCCCCCTCTCTGTCTGTCTTTCTCGTGAGTGTTTTTGTACATGCATATGCTAGTGTATATGTGTGGTGTGCGTGCATATGAGCATGTGTATGTGTGGTGTGCATGCTTATGAGCGTATCTATGTGGGTGTGCGTGCATATGAGTGTGTGTATGTGGGCAGTTAGATAAAAAATGGAGGAGTGGGCTGCTTTGCTTTAAAATGCCCAGGCCTATTTTTGGTCCCAGTCTGGCCCTGGACTCGTCTTACCTTTATAGAAGAAAGGTCTGTTTTTAGCCCTCACTAGAGCATAACAATCAGCAGAACAATACAGCTTAGAACATAAAACGTGCACGTAACAAGCGCTACAGTGTTTATACTTCTATAAACATGACTTATTTTAGTTATTTGAGTACACAGTAGATTTTATGATTTAAATAACAGCCGAAATCTGAATCTGTAACGTGAAAGATCAGCACTAGAATTGCTCTATCACAGTAATTGTATAGATCATTAAAAAGATTATATTTAGCAGTAATTATGTTTTTTATTTCAGCCTCTAAACAAAATGCTTTTAATTAGTTTAGTTACCAAGTACATCAAAATGTGAAGGAAATCTGAAAACAAGGTAGAAGGAGGTGAGACCGGCGCTTGTTGACCCTTTCCTGCCAGCGTCACAGTTCCCTGATGGAAAAGTCCTTCTGGAATGGCTTAAAGGGACATTAAAACACACATTTTGTCTTTCAGAATTCAGACAGAGCTTGTGATTTTAAACAACTTTCCAATTTGCTTCTATTATCTAATTTGTTTTGTTCTCTTTATATCCTTTGTTAAACAGATACCTAGGTAGACTCAGGAGCTGCTCATTGGTGGCTGCACAAATCTACACCATGTTATTGGCTCACCAAATGCATTCTGCTAGCTCCCAGTATTGTATTGCTGCTTCTTCAACAAAAGGATACCAAGGGAACAAAGTAAATTAGATAATAGAAGTAAACTGGAAAGTTGTTTAAAAACAGCCCCCAGCAGCCACAGGGTAACCTATTTCTGCTTTAAAATGAAAACAAGATTATGCTATTTGGGAGCTTGGTTAGGAGTCTCAATTAAGTAAATGCTTCTCGTTGAAGTGACATTAAACACAAAACATATTGAGATCTGTGCATATCCTAAAAGGGCAAATTAAGTCAAAATAATTAACATAAAAACATTGTATAAAAATTGATGGCAAGTATTTTAAAATAATTTAGAAAATTAAGAACAATTACTTACATAGCTATGCTGTCTGGAGTAGTCTGATCCACCCCCCCTTATCAGTGTTTCACATCAGAAATACAGGCATTGTATTTCACAGCGGCTTATTTGCTTCTAGGCATGCTCCAGCATATAATGACTGCGCACTTCTGCATTCTACCAAAGCAAAGGTAGATATAGATGCAGCCATAGAAGGAATTGCGTGGGGGGAGTTAGAGCTGTACAATTCAAAAACTTAAAAGAAAGGGTTAATGGCAAGGCACTGCAGTATATATTTGCAGGTAAGGTAATTAAAAGTACATATTATATTTTCTTTCTATTCCACTTTGTTTTATGTCCCTTTAAACCCCCATAAAAAATATTTTACATGATTCAGATAGAGCATGTAATTTTAAAACACTTTTAAAATTCACTTAATTTTTCAAATGTGCTTCAAAAAACACACTTATCATACTCTAGTGGGAGCTGGTTGCTGGTTCACACATTTGTCTCTTGTGATTGGCTAACTAGATGTGTTCAGCTAGCTGCCAGTACTGTAATGCTGTTCCTTCAGCAAAGGATAATAAGAGAATGAAGCTAATTTGATAACAAGTAAATTGCAAAGTCGTTTAAAATTGTACGTTCTTTCCAAATCATGAAAGAAAATGTTGGAGTATCCTGTA
The DNA here is from genome assembly GCF_027579735.1 of Bombina bombina. Taxonomy (NCBI): domain Eukaryota; kingdom Metazoa; phylum Chordata; class Amphibia; order Anura; family Bombinatoridae; genus Bombina; species Bombina bombina. Next base: position 1,139,486,049 of record NC_069503.1, on the reverse strand, counting down.
CCTTTAATTAAGTGCAAAAAAACAAAAAACACATCCTGGGCTAGAAGCCTACAGAGATGCAGATAATCATTCTCTGACAGCAGCAAAGCCTGAATTTGCTTTACTGCATACATTATGTTCCTGAGGAACACAGCACTCATACAAGTGGCAACGGACCTCAAAGCTGTCTTCATATCCAGTTACCCACAGGAGCCCAATACAGAGACAGTGAGTCACACATGTCACTTCCCCAGAGTAAAATCTGCAGTTATAAGGAGATTGCCCGTGTATAGGGAAATGCTACAGTTCGTCTCATATATCACCATCCCAGAGGGTCAGGACACCAGGAGTGCATATTGCAGTTATACTGAGATTGCCTGTGTATAGGGAAATGCTACAATTCGTCTCATATGTCACCATCCCAGAGGGTCAGGAGACCAGGAGTTCATACTGCAGTTATACTGAGATTGCCTGTGTATAGGGAAATGCTACAGTTCGTCTCATATATCACCATCCCAGAGGGTCAGGAGACCAGGAGTGCATATTGCAGTTATACTGAGATTGCCTGTGTATAGGGAAATGCTACAATTCGTCTCATATGTCACCATCCCAGAGGGTCAGGAGACCAGGAGTGCATATTGCAGTTATACTGAGATTGCCTGTGTATAGGGAAATGCTACAATTCGTCTCATATGTCACCATCCCAGAGGGTCAGGAGACCAGGAGTGCATACTGCAGTTATACTGAGATTGCCTGTGTATAGGGAAATGCTACAGTTCGTCTCATATATCACCATCCCAGAGGGTCAGGAAACCAGGAGTGCATATTGCAGTTATACTGAGATTGCCTGTGTATAGGGAAATGCTACAGTTCGTCTCATATATCACCATCCCAGAGGGTCAGGAAACCAGGAGTGCATACTGCAGTTATCCTGAGATTGTCTGTGTATAGGACAATGCTACAGTGAGTCTCACGTCATCCCCCAGAGGGGCAGGAGACCAGGAGTGCATACTGCAATATGCTGAGATTGTCTATGTATAGGGTAATGCTACAGTGAGTTTCACATGTCACCCCCAGATTGGCAGGAGACCAGGAGTGCATACTGCAGTTATCCTGAGATTGTCTGTTTATAGGACAATGCTACAGTGAGTCTCAAATGTCACCATCTCAGAGGGTCAGGAGTGCATACTGCAGTTATCCTGAGCTTGTATGTGTATAGGACAATGCTACAGTGAATCTCACATGTCACTCCCAGAGGGACAGGAGACCAGGAGTGTATACTGCAATATGCTGAGATTGTCTATGTATAGGGTAATGCTACAGTGAGTCTCACATGTCACCCCCAGAGGGACAGGAGACCAGGAGTACATACTGCAGTTATCCTGTGATTGTCTGTGTATAGGGCACTGCTACAGGGAGTCTCACATGTCACCCCCAGAGGGTCAGGAGTGCATACTGCAGTACCCTGAGATTGCCTGTGTATTGGGCAATGCTACAGTGAGTCTCACGTCACCCCCAGAGGGACAGGAGATCAGGAGTGCATACTGCAGTATAATGAGATGGTCTATGTATAAGGTATTGCTACACGGAGTCTCACATGTCACCCCCAGAGGAACAGGAGACCAAGAGTGCATACTGCAGTTATCATGAGATTGTCTGTGTATAGAACAATGCTACACTGAACCTCACATGTCACCCCCAGAGGACCAGGAGTGCTTACTGCAGTTATCATGAGATTGTCAGTGTATAGAACAATGCTACAATGAGTCTCACCCCCTCAAGAGGGACATAGGAGTGCATACTACATTTATCCTGAGATTGTTTGTGTATAGAGCAATGCTACAGTGTCACATCACGTCACCATCCCCCAGAAGGATAGGAGAAAAGGAGTTCATACTGCAGTTATCCTGAGATTGTCTGTGTATAAGTCAATGCTTCAGCGAGTCCCTGCAAAATGTACAGGAGACCAGGAGTACATACTGCAGTTATCCTTAGATTGTCTGTGTATAAATCAATGCTTCAGCGAGTCCCCGCAAAAGGTACAGGAGATCAGGAGTACATACTGCAGTTATCCTTAGATTGTCTGTGTATAAATCAATGCGTCAGCGAGTCTCACATGTCACCATTCTCCAGAAGGATAGGAGACAAGGAGTGCAAACTGCAGTTATCGTTATATTGTCTGTGTATAGGTCAATGCTACAGTGAATATTATTTATAACATATTACACAGTATGAAATTGGGAACAAAATTCCTGCTATGCTATGTAGAAAAGACATTTGCACAAATCATGAAGGATAGTCGGCCTGTCCATGAGTCATTGTGAGCCATAAACCACCTTTACATGCGACGATCAACAGGACAGATAGACTTGTACTTCCTTTAGAATGCCAGCTCACCTAGGGGAGTCGGGGAGAGGAATTAAAGGCAAGAGACACATCTACCTTCTGAGTGAAGCATAGAGTTCCGTATAACAGGGACTAATCTGGAAATGCCTTGGAGACAGGCATGTGAGGAAATAATGAGAGATGTAGACATAAGTAGGCCGCAGGCAGAGTGGAGGGGGCAAATAGGAGAGTATTTGCAGACAAGGGCAGAGATACATAAGGCTTTAGTCTGAGGGCTTTTTAATTAAGGGTCAAGATCGGAGGATGAAAAAAGGGCAGAAACTGCCTCTTCAGTAACTGGTGCAATGGAGCGGAGTTTCTGGATGAGCTTGTGATGAGTTGTGAGGAGTAATTAGACGTTGTGATAGGAGGCTAGTTTATGTAAGATGGAGTCAATTTCGTTACTGAAATCTATGACTAACTCTTGTACTGAGATATTTTGAGGGATTCAGAAACCTGACCCTGCTACATGCTGCACAGCGACTTCTTGACAAGCACAGGAGCTCATTTATAACCTGCACTTAATTGATCACAGCAAAGAAGATAAGATAAACAGTACTAAAAAGGCTTTTCAACATGTGTGTCCCCTTTTCTACGCAGATTTTTGCTATGCATTGATTCGTTTCTGAGGCATATATATCAAAATGATGATGTCCCTGTAAGAGCGCCATCATCAGCAATTTAAATATGACATACAGTATCTCACAAAAGTGAGTACACCCCTTTTCATGTGACAACACTGAAGAAATTACACTTTTCTACAATGTAAAGTAGTGAGTGTACATCCTGTATAAATTTGCTGTCCCCTCAAAATAACTCAACACACAGCCATTAATGTTTAAACCGTTGGCAACAAAAGTAAGTACACCCCTAAGTGGAAATGTCCAAATTGGACCCAAAATGTCAATATTTTGTGTGGCCACCATTATTTTCCAGCACTGCCTTAAACCTCTTGGGCATGGAGTTTACTAGAGCTTCACAGGTTGCCACTGGATTCCTCATCCACTCCTCCATGACGACATCACGGAGCTGGTGGATGTTAGAGACCTTGCACTCCCCCACATTACGTTTGAGGATGCACCACAGATGCTCAATAGGGTTTAGGTCTGGAGACATGCTTGGCCAGTCCATCACCTTTACACTCAGCTTCTTTAGCAAGGCAGTGGTCATCTTGGAGGTGGGTTTGGGGTTGTTATGTTGGAATACTGTCCTGCGACCCAGTCTCCGAAGGGAGAGAATCATGCTCTGCTTCAGTATGTCACAGTACATGTTGGCATTCATGGTTCCCTCAATGAACTGTAGCTCCCCAGTACCAGCAGCACTCATGCAGGCCCAGACCATGACACTCCCACCACTATGCTGGAATGTAGGCCAGACACACTTGTCTTTGTACTCCTCACCTGGTTGCCGCCACACACGCTTGACACCATCTGAACCAAATAAGTTTCCAGTAATCCATGTCCTTAGTCTGCTTGTCTTCAGCAAACTGTTTGCGGGCTATCTTGTGCATCATCTATAGAAGAGGCTTCCTTCTGGGACGACAGTCATGCAGACCAATTTGATGCAGTGTGCGACGTATGGTCTGAGCACTGACAGGCTGACCCCCCCCACCCCTTCAATGTCTGCAGAAATGCTGGCAGCACTCATACGTATATTTCCCAAAGACAACCTCTGGATACGATGCTGAGCACGTTCATTCAGCTTCTTTGGTCGACCATGGCGAGGCCTGTTCTGAGTGGAACCTGTCCTGTGAAACCGCTGTATGGTCTTGCTCACCGTGCTGCAGCTCAGTTTCAGGGTCTTGGCAATCTTCTTATAACCTAGGCTATCTTTATGTAGAGCAACAATTCTTTTTTCAGATCCTCAGAGAGTTCTTTGCCATGAGGTGCCAAGTTGAACGTCCAGTGACCAGTATGAGAGAGTGTGAGAGCCATAACACCAAATTTAACACACCTTCTCCCCATTCACACCTGAGACTTTGTAACCCTAACGAGTCAGATGACACCGGGGAGGGAAAATGGCTGATTGGAGACATTTCCACTTAGGGGGGTAATCACTTTTGTTGCCAATGGTTTAGACATTAATGGCTGTGTGTTGAGTTATTTTGAGGGGACAGCAAATTTACACTGTTATACAGGCTGTACACTCACTACTTTATATTGAAGCAAAGTGTCATTTCTTCAGTGTTGTCACATGAAAATATATAATAAAATATTTACAAACATGTGAGGGGTGTACTCATATATAGATACTGTATATAGATAGATTTTGTGAGATACTGTATATTGCTGCTTCAAAATTCCATTACAGCTGAAAACTCAATACGATTTCTATATAAATGGGCAATTGTAGGGTTAGACAAAACATCTAACATCTTTAAACATTTAGTCTTATGGCAATATGTGTAAACTGTGAAATGCTGACTATCAAAGTGATATTATAGAAAAAACAAAATTTATGCTTACCTGATAAATTTCTTTCTTTTGCGATGTACAGAGTCCACGGTTTCATCCTTACTTGTGGGATATTATCCTTCCTAACAGGAAGTGGCAAAGAGAGTATCCACAGCAGAGCTGTCTATATAGCTCCCCCCTTAACTCCCCCCCCCCCCAGTCATTTGACCGAAGGCCAAGGAAGAAAAAGGAGAAACTATAAGGTGCAGAGGTGACTGAAGTTTTCAATAAAAAATACTATCTGTCTTGAATAGACAGGGCGGGCCGTGGACTCGGTACATCGCGAAAGAAATTTATCAGGTAAGCATGAATTTTGTTTTCTTTTGCAAGATGTACCGAGTCCACGGTTTCATCCTTACTTGTGGGATACCAATACCAAAGCTTTAGGACACAGATGAAGGGAGGGACAAGACAGGAACCTCCTTAGACGCTCCTCCTTAGAAGAAGGATTAGGACACCTGTTAGTAACAACCATAGGGAGGAACCCAGGTTTGATACGCAAAACCACCTTATCAGCATGGAAAACAAGATAAGGCGAGTCACATTGTATAGCAGATAGTTCAGAAACTCTTCGAGCTGAAGAGATAGCAACTAGAAACACAACTTTCCAAGATAGAAGCTTAATATCTATGGAATGCATGGGTTCAAACGGAACCCCCTGAAGAACTTTAAGAACTAAATTTAGACTCCATGGCGGAGCAACAGGTTTAAACACAGGCTTGATTCTAACTAAAGCCTGAACGTCTGGGACATCTGCCAGACGCTTGTGCAATAGAACAGACAAAGCAGATATCTGCCCTTTTAAGGAACTAGCTGACAATCCTTTCTCCAATCCCTCTTGGAGAAAGGACAAAATCCTAGGAATCCTGATCTTACTCCATGAGTAACCTTTGGATTTGCACCAAAAAAGATATTTACGCCATAGCTTATGATAGATTTTCCTGGTGACAGGCTTTCGAGCCTGAATCAAGGTGTCTATGACCGACTCAGAGAAACCCCGCTTTGATAAAATCAAGCGTTCAATCTCCAAGCAGTCAGTTGCAGAGAAATTAGATTTGGATGCTTGAACGGACCTTGAATCAAAAGGTCCTGTCTCAGTGGCAGAGTCCATGGTGGCAGAGATGACATGTCCACCAGGTCTGCATACCAAGTCCTGCGTGGCCACACAGGTGCTATCAAAATCACTGAAGCTCTCTCCTGTTTGATTTTGGCAATCAGACGCGGAAGGAGAGGAAATGGTGGAAACACATAAGCCAGGTTGAACGACCAGGGTACTGCTAGAGCATCTATCAGTACTGCCTGAGGATCCAATGACCTGGACCCGTAACAAGGAAGTTTGGCGTTCTGACGAGACACCATCAGATCAAATTCTGGTGTGCCCCATAGCTGAACCAGTTGTGCAAACACCTCCGGATGGAGTTCCCACTCCCCCGGATGAAAAGTCTGACGACTTAGAAAATCCGCCTCCCAGTTCTCTACCCCTGGGAAATAGATTGCTGATGGATGGCAAGAGTGAGTCTCTGCCCATCGGATTATTCTGGAAACTTCTATCATCGCTAAGGAACTCCTTGTTCCACCCTGATGATTGATATAAGCCATAGTCGTGAAGTTGTCCGACTGAAATCTGATGAATCTGGCCGAAGCCAGCTGAGGCCACGCCTGAAGAGCATTGAATATCGCTCTTAATTTTAGAATATTTATCGTTAGGAGGGCCTCCTCCTGAGTCCACAAACCCTGTGCTTTCCTGGAATTCCAGACTGCACCCCAGCCCAGTAGGCTGGCATCCGTCGTCACTAAAACCCACGCTGGCCTGCGGAAACACATTCCCTGGGCCAGGTGGTCCTGTGACAACCCCCAAAGAAGAGAATCTCTGGTCTCCTGATCCAAATTTATCTGAAGAGATAAATCTGCATAATCCCCATTCCACTGTCTGAGCATGCATAGTTGCAGTGGTCTGAGATGTAAGCGAGCAAACGGAACTATGTCCATTGCCGCTACCATGAGTCCGATTACCTCCATACCCTGAGCCACTGACGGCCGAGGAATGGAATGAAGAGCTTGGCAGGTGACTAAAATCTTTGATTTCCTGACCAGCGTCAGAAATATTTTCATATCCACCGAGTCTATCAGAGTCCCTAGGAATGAAACTCTTGTGAGAGGGGAAAGAGAACTCTTTTTTACGTTCACCTTCCACCCATGAGATCTTAGAAAGGCCAACATGATGTCCGTGTGAGACTTGGCTAGTTGGAAAGTCGACCCATGAATTAGGATGTCGTCTAGATAAGGCGTCACTGCTATGCCCTGCGGCCTTAGGACCGCCAGAAGGGACCCTAGCACCTTTGTGAAAATTCTGGGAGCCGTGGCCAACCAGGGAAGAGCCACAAACTGGTAATGCTTGTCCAGAAAGACAAAGGAACTGGTGATGATCTTGTGGATAGGAATGTGTAGATATGCATCCTTTAAGTACACGGTGGTCATATATTGACCCTCCTGGATCATTGGTAAAATAGTCCGAATGGTCTCCATCTTGAAGGATGGGACTCTGAGGAATTGGTTTAGGATCTTGAGATCTAGGATTGGCCTGAAGGTTCCCTCTTTTTTGGGAACCACAAACAGATTGGAGTAGAACCCCTGCCCATGTTCTGTTTTCGGAACTGGGCAGATCACTCCCATGGTAAATGGTCTTCTACACAGCGTAAGAACGCCTCTCTTTTTGTCTGGTTTACAGACAACTGAGAAAGATGCAATCTCCCCCTTGGAGGAGAATCTTTGAAATCTAGAAGATATCCCTGGGTTACGATTTCTAAAGCCCAGGAGTCCTGAACGTCTCTTGCCCAAGCCTGAGCAAAGAGAGAAAGACTGCCCTCTACTAGATCCGCTCCCGGATCGGGGGCTACCCCTTCATGCTGTCTTTGTGGCAGCAGCTGGCTTCTTGGCCTGTTTACCTTTGTTCCAAGCCTGGTTAGGTCTCCAGACTGACTCAGATTGAGCAGATAGAGTTCCCCTCTTGCCTTGCAGCAGGGGAAGAGGAAGCGGGACCACCTTTGAAGTTTCGAAAGGAACGAAAATTATTTTGTTTGGTCCTCATCTTATTTGACTTATCCTGAGGGAGGGCTTACCCTTGAAAGGGATGGTCAAAAGCTTAGACTGTGATGACACATCAGCCGACCAGGACTTAAGCCATAACGCTCTACGCACTAAAATGGCAAAACCTGAATTCGTTGCCGCTAATTTATGCCAGATGAAAAGCGGCATCTGTAATGAAAGAATTAGCTAGCTTAAGAGCCCTAATTCTATCCAGAATATCATCTAATGGGGTCTCCACCTGAAGAGCCTCTTCCAGAGCCTCAAACCAAAAGGCAGCTGCAGTGGTTACAGGAACAATGCACGCTATAGGCTGGAGAAGAAAACCCTGATGAACAAAAATTTTCTTTAGGAGACCCTCTAATTTTTTATCCATAGGATCTTTGAAAGCACAACTGTCCTCAATAGGTATAGTTGTATGCTTAGCTAGAGTAGAAATAGCTCCCTCCACCTCAGGGACCATCTGTCACGAGTCCCGCACGGCGTCTGATATGGGAAACATTTTCTTAAAAGTAGGAGGGGAAGCGAACGGAATACCTGGTCTATCCCACTCCTTAGTAACAATTTCCGAAATCCTCTTAGGGACTGGAAAAACATCAGTGTAGGCAGGAACCTCTAAATATTTGTCCATTTTACACAATTTCTCTGGAACTACAATAGGGTCACAATCATCCAGAGCCGCTAAAACCTCCCTGAGCAATAGGCGGAAGTGTTCTAGTTTAAGTTTAAAAGCCGTCATATCTGAACCTGTCTGAGGGAACATATTTCCTAAGTCAGAAATCTCTCCCTCAGCCAGCAAATCTCTCACATCAGAACATTGTGAGATTATATCAGATATAGCTAATAAAGCGTCAGAGGGCTCAGTGTTTGTTCTCACACCAGACCTACTGAGCTTCCCCTGCAACCCCGACAGCTTAGATAAAACCTCAGTGAGGAAAGTATTCATAACTGCGGCCATATCTTGCAGGGTGAAAGAATTAGACGCACTAGAAGTACTTAGCATCGCTTGTGCGGGCGTTAACGGTTGTGACACTTGGGGAGAATTAGATGGTATAACCTGATTCCCTTCTGACTGAGAATCATCCTGTGACATACTTTTAGTAGCTAAAATATGTTCTTTACAATTTATTGACCTTTCAGTGCATGAGGGACACATTCTAAGTGGAGGTTCCACAACGGCTTCTAAACATATTAAACATTGACTTTCCTCAATGTCAGACATGTTGAACAGGCTAGTAATGACTACAAACAAGCATGAAAACACTTTATTTAGTGAAAAAAATAACAATCTTAAAAAACGGTACTGTGCCTTTAAGAGAAAAAAAAGCATACACATTCTGCACAAATGCCTAAACATGCACCAAATTTTTCAAAATTTTGTATGTAGGCACACAATAGGTAGTTAAGATTGCACCCAAATTTTTTTTTAACAATTAACCCCTTAATGTCCAAACCGGATCGAAAATATGCCCAAATCCAGAAAAAAAAACCTCAGCACCTTGCTACAGCCCTGCTGTGGCCCTACCTGCCCTCAGGGATCGAAAGTGTGGGGTAAAAGCTTCGATTTGGCCCCAAACATACACCAGGGCCCTCAGGAGTTAGCTTGCTGCTTGTTGTACAAAACTAAGTGCGCAACTGAGGCGCGAAAATAGGCCCCGCCCATCTCACTCGATGTTCCCTGAGCCTTAAAGAACCGCACCAGAGCGGTTATAACTAGCCATGTGGGTTCCAAGACCCTAAAAATAAGCCATGTGTGTCCTAATAAAGTTGCCCAACACGTTTATTGCCCACAAAAAATGTTAAGCACTCCCATCAAAAAAACGTTTGCACACAAACATTTTACATTCAGTGTCAACCATATATCTAATTGGCCCCATAAGCAAGCTAAGTAATGCCCTTCTTTTTAGCTCTGGTATTACTGCTTACCCTTACCCTCATGGGGATACTGTCAGCCTTTCTGAAATATCACAGTCTCTCCAGAAAAAATGACTGAACATACCTCATTGCTGCATAGCAAGAAACCGTTCCTAACACTGAAGTTTTCCTGTACTCCTCAGTTTCTGTGGGAACAGCAGTGGACCTTACTTACAAATCATCCTCTAGGCAGAAATCTTCATCCATCTCCTACCTGAGAGTAAATAGTACACACCGGTACCATTTAAAAATAACAAACTCTTGCTTGAAGAAAAATAAAAACTAACAGTTTATCACCTCTTTCACTTTACCCTTCCTGCTGAGAATGACTAGGGGGTGGAGCTATATAGACAGCTCTGCTGTGGGTGCTCTCTTTGCCACTTCCTGTTAGGAAGGATAATATCCCAGAAGTAAAGATGAAACCGTGGACTTGGTACATCTTGCAAAAGAAAAACTAACTTCTGAATAATGTGAACTGCAGGACTAATGAGTACATTAGACCTATAATCCACATGAAAGAAAAAAAAGAGAGAAAGAGAGAGAGAGAAAGAAAGAAAGAAAGAGAGAGAAAAAAAAGAGACAAAAGAGAGAGAGCAAAAAAGAGAGCAAACGAGAGAGAGGGGGAGAGAGAGAGAGAGAGAGAGAGAGAGAGAGAGAAAGAGAAATGGAGAATTATGAGATGTTCACGTCATGCCCCCTCTGTAACCTACATAAGCCCCATCAGATCCCACTGTAACCCTTCACCCCCTGTAACCCCCATAAGCCCCCCTCTGTAACCTACATAAGCCCCATCAGCTCCCACTGTAACCCTGCACCCTCATAAGCCCCACTCTGTAACCTACATAAGTCCAATCAGCTCTAACCCCCCAATAAGCACCCCCTTTAACATCATAAGCACTGCCTGTAACCACCATCAGCCCCCAACCCACATAAGTCCCAGCGCACCCCCCTCCCTGTAACCCGCATCAGCCACAGCGCACCCCCCTCCCTGTAACCCGCATCAGCCACAGCGCACATCGGTAAGTCGGCTCATCGCAAGGCAGGCACTGCAAGTCGGTGGCCCTCCTATACGTCATAGGTGACTTCAAAGGGGGCGGAGTTGAAAATCGCATACTCTTGCAGTTTTAAAACCGTGCCGACTAATCGCGTCCGCTATTAATCGTGCAGACCTAATATATACAATTGTATGCAAAAGTTTAGGCACCCCTGACAATTTCCATGATTTTCATCTAGAAATAACTGGGTGTTTGGATCAGCAATTTCATTTTGATCTATCAAATAACTGAAGGAAACAGTAATATTTCAGTAGTGAAATGAGGTTTATTGGATTAACAGAAAATGTGCAATATGCATACAAACAAAATTAGACAGGTGCATAAATTTGGGCACCCCAGCAGAAATGTCGCTATAATATTTAGTAGAGCCTCCTTTAGCAGAAATAACAGCATCTAGACGCTTCCTATAGCCTGTAATGAGTGTCTGGATTCTGGATGAAGGTATTTTGGACCATTCCTCCTTGCAAAACATCTGCAGTTCAGTTAGGCTTGGTGGTTGCCGAGCATGGACAGCTCGCTTCAAATCACCCCACAGATTTTCAATGATATTCAGGTCTGGGGACTGGGATGGCCATTCCAGAACATTGTACTTGTTTCTCTGCATAAATCCCAGAGTAGATTTTGAGCAGTGTTTTGGGTCGGTGTCTTGCTGAAATATCCAGCCCCGGTGTAACTTCAACTTTGGGACCATACAGCTTCTCCTTGTGCAAAGTGGGCTGAATTGTTGAATGATGCACAGTGCACAGTGACACCATCTGCAGCAAGATGATGTTGTAGGTCTTTGGAGGTGGTCTGTGGGCTGTTTTTGACCGTTCTCACCATCCTTTGCCTTTCCGATATTTTACTTGGCCTGCCACTTCTGGCCTTAACAAGAACTGTGCCTGTGGTCTTCCATTTCCTCACTATGTCCCCCCTCACAGTGGACACTGACAGCTTAAATCTCTGCAATAGCTTTTTGTAGCCTTCCCCTAAGCCATAATGTTGAACAATCTTTGTTTTCAGGTCATTTGAGAGTTGTTTTGAGGCCCCCATGTTGCCACTCTTCAGAGGAGAGTCAAAGAGAACAACAACTTGTAACTGGCCACCTTAAATTCCTTTTCTCATGATTGGATGCACCTGTCTATGAATATTAAGGCTTAATGGGCTCACCAAACCAAGGGCCCGATCCGATATGCAGCGTCGCCCGCAAAAGCCAGCGACGGCAAATTTTGCGCGGGTTTGGTATTACATATACGGCATAGCATACAAGTTACGCGCGTATATTTCAGCCTTCGCCTGTATTTTTTTGACCCATAAACTGACATAGAAAACACGCGCAATTTGGTATCCAATATACAACGTAAGGACTTATGCGCGCAGAATTCAGAAAATCTACTCCATTCTCATCTCGCCACAAATTGCATGCGCAGCAACCCTTGCACTGACTTATAAACCAACGTAACTCTCTGAGGGCCTAACAAATGCATGCTCAACAACATACATATCAGCAGCTTGATCACAAATAGTTAAACCTCTTCAAAGCATTTATTATTCCTGCCCCTGCAAGTGTGTCAAACCAATCACAAACAGCAGAACCTCACAACAGGAAGCCTAAAAAACCTGCCAATGCACATCCTCATTAGCCACCATGTTTTCCTGCTTTCCATAGAGAGGCAGCATCATGGGGCACAAGGGTGCATCATGGGGCGCAAGGGGTGCATCATGGGGCACAAGGGGTGCATCATGGGGCACAAGGGTTGCTGGAAGCCCTACAAGCCCCTGTTGTTCCGTCTATACATGCTGATTCTATAGTTGCTGCTGAGGTCTCTGGTCATGGTGCTGCCCCTGCTGCAGCTGGTCATAGAATTACATACTGCGGATTTCCACTGCATGTAAGTGAAACTACTACATCCCACCCCCTTCCCTTAACCACCCTAATTACTGAAAATATCTCATTTGTTTAATTCATGTTTAGGTCACTATGATTTATTGACTATCATTAAGAAGAATGAAAATGGATGTTTATAGCTTATGTTCACAACTTCTGTAAAAACATTATTATTTAGATATATATATATATATATATATTACCCATGTGCCGGGATAGGCAAGGTGTCCTTCACTAAAGGTCTTTACCTTAGAAAATGTCCGCCACAGCCTTAGCTCGTGCCTATCCCTGCACATGTGTCAATTTCCATTGGATGTGAGAAACCTTGATTTGCATCTTATAAGTGAATATTACTATATGTGCCCTTCATACACAACTATGTGATGTGGTTTATAGAACATGAATATGTCATAAACATGATGATATTACCTTTTTTGGGCCATTTCCACACAGGCCTTATTATATGTTTTAACAATATTAGTGTACTAAAACAGGCTTCTTGGATGAGGGGGCTGAGGTGACTGGAGTGGATTTCCTGGTTCTCCTGGTATGGGAAGATACAGATGATTCTGCTGGAGTTCTGGCCACAGATGATAAGCTGGAGGCAGTGTCCTGCTGGTGTGTGAAGTGCTCAACCAACACACCCAAGAGTTGGTTTTGTTCCCGCCATCTGTTGTCAATCTGCATCTGCATATCAGAAATAACTCTCATCATCTGCGACTGGTTTTGTACAATTCCATTTAATGATGCTGCCATGTCCCTCTGCAGCTCTATGGTACGCTGGAGTAACCTCTGTTGGCTCCTGTGAAACCTGTATTGGCCTTTTTGTCTGCTCTTGCAGCTTGTTATGAGCCTCCTCTATAGTGAAATGTATTCCTCGCCCAGGGGAGAATACAGTGGATCTACAGGCTCTTGAGCAGCAGTGATTCTAGGTGCAGGTTCAGCTCTATCTGCTGGTGCATCATGGACAACTTCAGCTGCTGGTGCATCATGGACAACTTCAGTTGCTGGTGCATTATGGACAACTTCAGCTGCATCTGCTTCATGGACAACTTCAGCTGCTGGTACTTCAGGGACAACTTCAGCTATATGCTCATCTGAGGATGGTGAAGCTCTCCCAAGGGAAGAGGATGGTGAAGCTCTCCCAAGGGAAGAGGATGGTGGAGCTCTCCCAAGGGAAGAGGATGGTGGAGCTCTCCCAAGGGAAGAGGATGGTGGAGCTCTCCCAAGGGAAGAGGAAGGTGGAGCTCTCCCAAGGGAAGAGGATGGTGGAGCTCTCCCAAGGGAA